>NC_047676.1:44340196-44498666 GCF_011762505.2 Arvicanthis niloticus | reverse complement strand
ATTTCTTTTTCTGCATCCACAATTTGAAAGAACAAGGGTAGATCTAGTGCCTCTCTTTTAAGAAAGAAACCCCACTGTAGTGAGAAACACCCTGTCCTCCTCACTCTGTCAACCATTGAAGAGAGTTTTATTAATTGACTGCTCAAATCAGCTGCTTCTTAAACCAGCAGTGTGTCTGGGACACATTCAAGCAAACCGTGTGAAAATTGTCTGTGATGGTCTCACAAAAATAATCTCCCCTCTTCCTTCTGTATTTCATTATCGTCCCTGCATTTTGGTTGCCTGTGACCAACTGTCTTGAATCTCTCATACTCTAAATTCCAGCACACTCAATTCTAGCATGTTCATGGTATGCTGGGCTCCTCCTCCTACAGCCTCCTTTTACCTCCCTCCATCAGCAGCTTGCTTCATCCCAAGGAAAACATTGCCCTCCCGGTCCAAGCTTCCTCTGTTTACGTTTCCCTGCTCTTCTCCTCTCTCCTGCTTGGCATGCTGGTTTAATCAATTTGATCAAATGACTTTCCTGGCAGCCGTAAAAAAAGAAAACCCAGGGTGACTAATAGCAATCTGATACTATATTCTTTGTCGTTTCTCTAAAATGTACAGAACTGTTCGGTGATTGGATTGATTTTTAATGATCTAAGTGATCAGGTGTCTCAAGGCTGCACTGCAGCAGCTTGATAATGACGTGGAGGGGGAGGGGCTTGGACACTGGACAGTGCTAAATGAAGAGTTCCAGAAACACCAGCCAAGTAGACAAGATAAAATATAAGACATTGCCAAGTTCTTTATTAGCCCTTTTAAACAAAGACACCTAGCTGCTTTAATTTTCAGATTGAATGTGAAGGAACTAAAGATATTCTTGATGAAGGCTTAAAGAATAGCCAAAAGGTTCAAGGATCAAAATCTAAAGCTATGAATATATACTGCTGACATGAGCAGGATGCTAGCCGAGTATCTCTCAGTGTCCCCAGATAGTATGTTGGTATTCCAAAAGTGGGGTAAGATATTGGTCTTTTTTAAACAAACAAACAAACAAGAAGACATGAGCAATTCCCAAGGTGCTTGAGTGATCTCAGCTTAACCCATACTGATTTTACATCTGGAAGAAGAGAGAGAAGCAGAGGTGAAAGAGGAGATGAACAAAGAATAATGAACTACTATGAACTCATCTTTGACTTTATTAACCAGCTGTGCAGCTTCAAGAGACCTGCTTAATATATGGCATCTGTTTCTCTTGCCCCAAAACATATGCTTTGAGAAGAAAATAAGTGAGAGAGACAAGTCAAGTGTTAATCACATTTCCTGACACTGACCAGCTACACGGCTCATTATTATTTCTCCATGTCATTGTTTCCTCCCCAAGATCCCTCCCAGACTTCGTTTCTCATCCACAGGACAGTGCTGGCTTCCTAGCACAATGTGTAAACTGAGGTTTAGAATTCAATCTCCTTCCAACTTTTTTCTGTCCCAGCTCTGTGGCAACTCCTCTAGATTCTTTGAACTTATTCTCTCATACTAAGTGAGAGGTATTAATACTGGCCTTACCAGTGTCAAGGGAAATAACCCATGTGAGCCTCAGTACCCAAAGCTTTCCCTAGAAAAGAAGCTCAAAGACATAGGAGCTTGATTTCACTTTTCTCCCCTTTTCTAACACAGGGTTGCCTGTTCCTAAATGCTAGTAGAGAGAAGTTAATTAGTTCTTCATGCTAATTATTCATTGAGTGCCCTCAATTAATACAGTGTATTCTTTTGAGAAACTCGGCTCAACTGATATTAGTGGAGATGTGCAGGTCGGGAGCTTACACAGGCTGATTTAGGACTCAGTCTGAGACAAGGACTTTTTTCACAGCACATGGCTCTAAAAATACTACAGCACTCTTACTTTGTGTGGGTGTGGGTGAGGCAGAACTGGTGTAGCTACAATCTTACATAGTATTTCTCTCTGTATTCAGGAGGTGCTTTTTTCCCTCTCTTTGCTCTCTGATCTTAGTTGCTCAACCAGAGTAGGAATGTCAGTAATAGTTAAGTCTCACCTTGCCATCACTTGTCTGATGTGACAGAAGAGGACATTTCCCACTACTGCTGGAAGATGTGACCAGAGGAAGTCTTAGATGATCATGTGAGGGGCATGTCTTTGTCTTTAAGATGCTATCCTCTCTCTCTCTCTCTCTCTCTCTCTCTCTCTCTCTCTCTCTCTCTCTCTCTCTCTCCACTTCATATCACAAGAAATCTAATTTTCACTGAAGAGTGGCCCCAAGATTTGTACCTTGGAGTTGAAATCTTTGCTAGAAGATATTTCTTGGACAAATCTGATTTGGCTTGCCTGATGATGATGATCTTTCTTGTGTTTTTCAAATATTGGTAGAAATTTGGCAGCGAAGGAAATCATTGTATGAATCTGTGTTGGGAAGAGGGGGTGAAGCATAAAGTAAGAGATGAAGGCGCGTTTGTGAGTTATTTCTACATTCTATAATAAGCCTTGAAGAATGGCAATCTTATTAACATGCATGCAGAGTTTACGAGGGCTGAAAAGTTAAGTACAAAAATAAACTATTGTACAGAACCATTCCCAAAATTATAAATAGATAGAGAAATAGAATGAACCTTTGATTGCCAATTGTAAATTTATTTTTGACTTCTGAAAAAGCAAATTAGACTCACATTTTATAATTATTGTCTTTGTTTACAAAAGAAATCATTTTGAGCAGGTGCCAGTCAATGAGCATTTTAAGTGTCTTCAACATTATTATATACCTGGATTCTGGAAGTCTCTGGAATGTAGGTAAAAGTTCTTTGTATTCTATTTAAGTTTAATAATAATAATAATGAACAGAGAATCTGATGTAGGAATTTTAGATTTATAGACAATGCTAGAATAAATACCCATAGGTTGTATAAATGTTTGCAGTTGAAAGGTAATGTGTGTGTGTGTGTGTGTGTGTGTGTGTGTGTGTGTGTGTGTGTGTAGTCAAATGGTATGTGTATATTCTACATTTATGCTGTACATCAAAAATGTACAGCAAGGGTCTGCCCATCGCCTACCCTCTTGACATCATTGAATTCTACATTTGCCCCCTCCTGACTATGATGGTCCCTGGACCTTACTGTAGTTACATTTCTTGGCTTTCTACAGAGGTTCACTCTCTAACTGGCCACCGGCTGTTGCTGTCTCTCCTTCTGTGGTGCCTATTTGCACCATCTCTCAGATTTTTCTCAGGTTGTTGGTTTCGTGTGAGTTAACCCACAGGGCCCCTTTAAGGCAAGTAATGAAAAACTCGTACTATGGCTGACTTTCCAGCTGCCACTGCCAACTCACCTTGCGTCAGTGGTGGATAGTGCTTTCATTCCTCAGCCTCCTCAGGTTTCTACACTGCAGCTTGCCTTCTCGGCTTCACCATTCCCACCATCTCAGTCAGCAAGCTATGTGGGAAATATGTGATGAAGTCAAGGAAAGCAGATACAATAAATTCTATTCTTAAATATGCCCCCAATTAATTAAAGCTGTCTAGTCAAAACCCAGATGAAACCAAGACAGATAAATGATTTTATTTTCTAGAGAAAATCAGCATTATTCAGTAAACATTAAGAATCAGAACAGAGTAAGCAAAGTCAAAATGAGACCCCAATGACACAAACAAAAACAAAGAATCTGTGTTCTTTTCTCACCAAAGGTCTTTTTCTCCAGAAACCCTGTGAGCCTCTGACACAAATTAGCTCATTTATATTTGGAGGCCTGAGATGTAATAAAGAAATTAGAAGTGAGTCTGAAAAAATACTGGAGATTGAGAGTTGGGTGAGACTATTGGTCAGAGGGATAAAGTTGTCTCAGAACTGATCTTGGACAGGAGGAATGACAAATCCCTGAAGTGTTTATAGGAAGGGGCTTTGTTAGAGCACTGAAGGACATCAGCGAACAGCAAGAGAGAGACAGTCCACTCAGCAAACCGAGTGTATCTGTGTTTGTGAACTGACAAGAAGTCATCACAAGCAAATGACAATGACACAGGCTGGAGAGGAGTTTAAGATTAATGGTCCCTCATTATGGAGTGTCATTTAGACAATGAGGAAACAAACCCACTTTTCCTGCAGCATCCTCCTTCCCCACTCCATTTTTCTCCCAGGGAAGAATACTCCTTACACCTTGACCAGTAGGTAGCAAGATTGTAAGACATACCTTCTTGTAGTTTAAAGAACAGTTATGATATCTTAGGCTCACCGCTCTCAATACATTCCACCTAGAACTTGCTATACTAGCACATTATTCTGTTAACTTTCTGAATGTGTTAGTCTGCAAACATATTGTTGTCACAGATTAGCCACCCACTGTTTCTCTGAAAGTGATTTAGTCAAGCACACCCACATCACATTATGGAACAGCAAAGGAGGTCTCCACTTGGTCTTCTGTATCAGCATAAAAAGCAGTTTGGTTTATATAGGATGATTGATACCTACAGATCATCTTCCAATGTGTCAGAGATGGAATGTGGTCTTTGGCATGAGTAACACCCAATGCAGTGACATAGTAGGAGTCATTTGGGTCCTTCCTCACCGTCCAATGAGAACCAAGCCATGGTAATGATTGAGTCACCAACTGCGCACAGCTTTTGTTTGTTTTTATTTACATTTGTTGTCACAGGTGTCGTGTCACTGTAACTGTTGTTGCTGTTCAGTAATAGCAGTTGCAATTCTGAAAATTAACTTAAATGTTTGCTGCTTAAGGTGCTGTGTGTGTGTGTGTGTGTGTGTGTGTGTGTGTGTGCACGCACATGCTCCATGAGTTCACCCATCTATTTAGAAAGAAAGGGGCAGAAAACACAAGTCTCTCACTCTCTTCTGTATAACTTTCTTGAGCGTATTACAGTGAGACTTCACTGTGATCAGTGACAGACAACATGATTTGATAAGAAGTTTGGAACTCCCAATGTAATGGATAAAGACAGATAAATAAGGTAACTGTCATGATGTTTCATAACACAAGCGTTCAGGTGCTCATTCTAAGGAGACTCACCTGAGTTCTGCTTGGCTGTTGTACCATGTTGCAGTGTTACTCAGTATGATTCCTCATTAACACAATATGGGTTGTCTAGCCAAATTCAATGTCCAAAAGATAGAAAGGAAGATAGAGAACTGTCCTTGAAACATTTCCTTTTTACTCTACCCCTCAAGAACATCTATGGGAAAGCATTTGATTTCCAATAGTAGGATTTGTAGGACTGGATCACTAGAAACCCAAGAGCTTGGTGGGAGTCTGATTAAACATTAGCACTTGGAACTGGGGAACAAGTCAGAGTCATAGGAGTTGCAGCAAGTCTGCTGCAGCTGAATTCATAGAATCTCCTGTTGTACTTTTAACATCTGCCAGGCCCTTACTATGAGATGCCATCACATGATGGTACCAACTGAGGGGAATTGAAAACAAAAAAAAAAACAAGCAAGCAAACAAACAATAAACCCCCAGCTTTCCTTTATTTCCACTCTTTACCACTTTCCAACCCCAGAGCAATCAGAGCCAATCTTGTCTGGGCAAGATGAGGAGTCCTGGAAAGGGGAAGGGACACCCTGTCCTCTCCCACTACAAGTAACTGGTGTGTGTGAGGTCCCAGCCACAGGAGGGACATAAGGTACAGTTTGGGTTTAGATTTTGGAACAAGCATTCTTGTTGCCAAATGTAATCTTAGTTGCTATAAATTTTAAAATGTATATCTCTAATAGGACTCTGAAACAAATCACACAATGGTGTTCACAAGCAAACCTCAAAGATCAGTGAAAATTGAAGAACATATGCCAACACATGTCCCATGCTCTTGTTTTCAACAAAGGTGTTACATGTTCATGCCCAGTTGCAAATATTTTAAAGTGCCTTGGTACCTTATTATATCTGTGTTTTCATGCTTCCCCTTCCTAGATCCCTCTAGTATTCAAGAGGAAAATGATCTATACATCGTAGCAAGTATTCTTCTGATCCTTATATGCCTATGTCCCAACAGAGCCAGAAGTGTGCAGCAAAGTTGTAGAAAGTCTGCCTGGCTGGAGGGAATGTAAAAGCCCTTCTCTCCCACCTGATTCTTACGTTGTCCTTTGTCTCTTCATCTTTTCTTCCTTCTCACTCCTTTGGATGAAGCGTTATAAATGTCACTCCTCCTGTCCCCATAGTCTATACAGAGGAGACAGAGAGAACAGGGCCACATAGATGCTAGACCAGTCTCCTAGAAAAGAAAACCTACCCACCCTCCCCCACACATAGGCAGCCACCTCTCAAATGGCCTGTGCCTCTTTCTAATCAGCTAGTCATTAAGGGAGACAGGGAGAAAGGCAAGTTGATACTTTCATTAACTTCCTCCCTGCTTCTGAAGAACTTCCACTCTTAAAAATGAGGTTGAGACTTCAGAAATCAATGGAGCCTGCGGAGCATCCTGGTAATAAAAACCTAGGACTCATCTGCCTACCTCCTGCTTTTTAACTGCTTTGCCCACTCTTTGACAGGTCGCTAATCTCAGAGGAAGTGGTCATGCAAAAACAAAAATTCTAAAGGGAAATCACCTTTTGGTGAGCTGTGCTACTTTATGTCGTGGGCAATCCAAAAGATTTTGTGTCTTCATTCAGTTTATGAATCACAGAATCGAGTATGGGTGAAACCATGTCAGAGACAACATGGCTTTTTCCCGTACACTATGCTTCTCAAAGAGATGCATACAATGGCAGAGCAAAGGCAGTTTCACTTCATGTTGGTGCTATTTAGTCTCACTGACTGGATGTTTGTTAGTTGCATGGAGTCTGTTTAGTACATCTGTTAAATAACCGGTGTAGTTATTTATCGATGACTTTAGAGGTAGAACATGCCAAGACTAGAGAGAGGTAGGGCAGGTGGTAGTAGCTGCAGTCTTTAAATAGCAGAGAAGGTGTAAAATGTAAGGTGAAGGGAAGACTGTCTATAGTATGCATGGGGGATTTTTAAAATTACCTGCAAATTTATTTTACACTCAAATGCAAATAATGTTTTAGTTAATTAGACCATAAGGCCTTTAAAACTATTAATTATTTTAACACAAGTTGTTTTAACAAAGTTAACGTCTTTGAACATTTTAATGACTATTTTAAAATAACTGTATGAATTACTCCTGAATAGAAAATTTGTCTTTTAGTACTGAATTTTCATACCCAACACACACACACACACACACACACACACACAATCACAATAGTTACTATTTTCCATCTTCCTTCTCAGAACCCTCTTTAATCCAAACCTCCTTCTCTAAAACAATTTGACATCCATGAAGAGCACATTAAGGGACTGGTGCAAATCCCGGTGCTAATATTGTGACTGAAACTGTAGTACATGCCAGTCAGAGCAAAACTGTGCCATCTAGAACTTCTGGACAAGGGTGCAAGTGTAGCTACATTCTTAGCTCCAGTGTGTTTGGTACAGATTCAAGCCTAGATGTTAATTCATTGTGGCTATTCAGTATCACAACAGATCACGCATGTTAAATAGATTTGTATTTGAAAAAGGAAATTGTTGAAAAGCTAGATAACATTTTTTAAATGCTGACTTAGCAAGATTTTGAGTCTGAGTACAAGTCATTGACTTAGACCAGCTACACACGTACCCACAAAGGCACACACTCAGCAACAAAAGATCAGGAAACCCCCATTCACAGTGGTGACATAGAAATGTACAAAAACAAATGGACCTTGTTAGATTTAGGAAACTGGGAATAAGACAGCTTGTCTGTTCGGTACCATATGGCTAACATTTTCCATTTGTTCCCGTATTTCTACTCTCCGCTGTCTCCTCTGTAATTGCCACCCACATCTTGGTCATCGGCTTTTACTTAACCCTAAGTGGAATCTTTCTCTCCATATCATTGTGAGAAGGGTTTTTTTTTCCCTACCTTGCATTAATTAAAGTCTCAAGGTTACATAGGCCCCCCGCCATGTTCCAATGATAGAGTATTAATATTGGATAGAGTATTAATATTAATCCTTGCTGAACATGATGGTACATGCCTCTAACATCAGCCTTCAGAAGGTGGATCTCTGTCCATTCAAGGCCAGCCTGATCTACCTACTGAGTTCCAGGATATCCAATACTATATAGAGAAACCCTGTGTTTTAGGATTACGATTACTGTGATGAAACACCATGACCAAAAAGCAAGTAGGGAATGGTTTATTTGATTTACCACTTCTTATCAAAGGATGTTCATCATCAAAAAAAAAAGTCAGGACAGGAACTCAAACAGGGCAGGAACCTGGAGTCAGGAGCTGATGTAGAGGCCATAGAGGCATCCTACTGACTGCTTTGCTCCACTTGGCTTTCTCAGACCAAGACCACCAGCCCACAGGTAATATCACCCACAATGGGCTAGATGTTCCCCATTATGGGTGACGGGCATAGTGTTTTCTATTATAGACTTGCATGGTTTCTTAAATTATATAATGAGCTTCAAGTTTACAAAGAACCATTAAATCCTACTTCACCTATTGAAAAGATAAGAGACAGTTTCCACATGTGCAACATTTGAGATAGCTTAAGATGTAATTGCAGAGATAGATTGTCAACTGTGGATCAAGCACTAATTCTTTGTCCTCTGCAAGAGAAGTAAGTACTCTCAATCACTGAGTCATTGCTCCAGCTCCAGCTCCAGCTCCAGCTCCAGCTCCAGCTCCAGCTCCAGATTATATGACTTTTGAGACTGGCAGGATGAATGACAGAACTGGAAAGAGGTAATAAAATATTAATGATAAGAAATATAGTTAGCCGTATCTGATCAAGGAGGATGAGTTAGGTAAGACAAGCATACAGCTCAACAATTCTCTTCATCCTACTGCAAACATCACTTTCTCTGTCCTGATCCACTGTGCTGTGTTGTGTGGAGAATATGTATCTACAACACTGTGTTGTGTAGAGGGTATGTGGGTATAAGTCTATAACACCGTTCTGTGTTGTATAGAGGGTATGTGTTTGAAATATTTACACGACACCGTGCTGTGTCGTGTAAGGGTGTGTATCTAAAAAACTATGTTTTATAGAATGTATGCATCTACAACACTGTGTGTTGTGTGGAGGGTATGTATCTACAACAATGGCTCTCTGGATTAAGGCATACTGTATACACTGAAATACATGTTTGCACATACACATTTGAGCTTGAGAGTGGTTTTATGAGGATATTTGACCAGCTACTTCATTTTCCCAATAGACGTGGTTTACTGACAATAGTCCTAACACTGATAATTGTACCTTGTCCCAAGTGCAGTATAACTGTAGATGCAGAAGAATGAAGAAATCAAATGTTTATATATTCTCACAGACTCCAAGTTAACTGAGATAATGATCTAAGTAGAATATTTCCAATTTTCATTGCAGATTTTGCATTCAGCCATTGAGTTTTGGGGGATTTGGTTTGGTTTGGTATTTGTTTGGGTTTTGGGTTTGGGTTTGGTTCTCTTTGTAGCCTTGGCTCTCCTGGAACTCACTCTGTAGACTAGGCTGGACTTAACTCACAGAGATCCACCTGCCTTTGACTCCTGAGTGCTGGGATTAAAGATGTATACCACCACTGCCTTCTTGAGATTTTAGTTTTAAAGCCAAAATTTCCCTAGCCTTGCAGAGAGCCTATCTAATTAATATTAGAAACTCAAAATTTGATATTATAATTTGAAGTTACTGACAAGAATTGACTCCTGTTTCTTAATTAGCATTAGATACAGTGCCTATTGATTTTTACCTTTTAACTGTAAAACAATATATGTATACTTTATTTTTGTCTTTTAGGATACATGCAATGAAATATGATTATATATAACCTGTTTTTAACCCTCCAGCTTCTTTTGTATTTATCACTGTACGTCCTCTTCCTAACATTATTTCCCCCTCTTCCTCCTCTCCCTCCTCTTCCTCCTCCTTCTCTTCCTCCTCTTTTTTCTCCTCCTTCTCCTCCCCCCTTCCTTTTAGTAACCCATTAAGTTCCGTTATTGCTGTCTATATGTGCCTGGATATATGACTATTCACTGGAACATAGAAAATCAACCCATGGTCTGAAAAGCTTTGGAAATTAAAACAATTATCTCATCAGCTGTCTCAGCCAATAACCCCTCAGAAAGGGGTAGTGCTTACCTACCTAGCTTGATCTTATATAGGAGGTGGGGGTGATAAAGATGTCCCATTTAGGGTTGAGGCTTCCATTCTCAATACCTTCTGCATTGCAAAGAGAAGCTTTTCTGACCAAGGTTTCGAGCAATCCATGATTATGGCCGTCACTATATTTAGAAGGTGATTTGGCCATATTACCATGTATCACAATGACCCTAGCAGGTTCTTCTCAGAGGGCTCTGACCTCCCTAGATACAGTCTTTTACCAGGATTACTGTGACAGGCAGAATATGTTCCATGGAGTAGGCATCAAGTCTAATCAGAAAGCAGTTAGTTATCCTCATGGTAGGTCTGCCACTGTCAAACAGATGGGTTTTCCCAGCAGGTCAGTAAGGAGTCCTATGTAGGGCCTGGTGCTGAGTAAGACAGTTGATATCTTTCCTCCCCAGTAGTCTATATGGCACCTTCAGTCACAGGGAAAGCTAGTGAGCAGGGAGGAAGTTTCACAGTCAGTTTGAGACTGATATCTCCACATCTTACACCCAAAATATGTGGTATCTTCAACAATGTGGTCTTACCAGGTCGTTATGGTGGCAACCAAGGCAATAGGAAAGGCTTTTCTAAATATCTAGTCAATCAAGAACTATAAAATAAAATTATATATATATATAATTTTATATATATATAATTATATATATAATTATATATATATAATTATATATATATATATATATATATATATATATATATATATATATATATATATTTTTGTCCTTTGCTTTCATTCTGGGTGCCTAGGGTAGCACATTAATAATCTAGTGTGTCTTATTCTTGTCTGTACTGACTGGAACATATATGTTAGCACACATGAAAATTTGTAAGTTTATGCTGAAAATACTGTTATAAAATCCTGGAGTATTTCTTTGTAATACATAGTATTATTTCTGATTTTTTAAAAGTGATTTGTTTAGAAATCCTACAGTATGAGTATAATTTGATGCTAGTCTTTATTTCATGACAGATACTCTTATGGTTTGAATTTCTGAATCATTGTCTTGGAATATTTCTGGCATATTAGTTTGTGAAATAGAATGCAAATCCTCTAAAGCTTCTAAGATTAAAATGAAATATTATTTCACATCAGGAGAAGATTCCTTATAGTAATTCACTTGAGGTTTGTTGTTGCTTTCTGTTTTTCCATTTGGATACAAATAGAAACTATAGCCTTTCTGAAAAATCTATAATTATAGTAAAATAAGAACATTGAAATACACACAAATCACACTTAAAGAATGCTCTTCATATTGCAGCTTAGTTTATAATTCTCAGGGTTTATTATAGTAAAGTACTATAATAAACTATATATGCACATGTATTGCAGATATATATACATTGTACATACCCACACATATGAACATACACACACAGGTCTAACTAACTAAATTGTGTCTCAAAGAATTTAGTGAGTTTGTGAAAAATACATAAAATGTGAACAGGGGAAACCTGAAATTAAGGTGATGCAAATTAAATGATAGTAACATATTTAAAATTTTTAAATAAATAAATTTATGAAATAAGATTATTGCAAATTAAAATAATGCAAATTCTGATTTTTATTTTTAAGTATGCTGTGTATATTTCCAATTTTAGATTTGATAGTAAATATTAAGTGCCCTTTCTGTGTCCCAGCATTTGTATTCTGCCTCTTCTACCCCTACAAATACTTCTAATGGAATTTAGCGAATGTTCTAGATACTCCAGGCATGAAGTGCATTGCATTTGATGATAGACCATGTCTTCTGTGAATGTATCATCTCATTGCTTAAAAGAGAATGTTTAAGCTTTGACTATGGTCCCAAATCACTTATTTTTTAATAAATTAAATCATGAACAGGTTACCAAAAGACATGCTAGGTTTTAGGTACTTAAGATTGTTTTTTAGTGAATTTCTTTCTAATTTCAGTTGGTACTGTTTCTCAGTTACAAGAACATGCAGAAATTGAATATAGCAGCAACGTGCTGAAACAGCACACAGTTCCCTGATACTTAGCAATCTAAACCCTGGCTTCATGAAGAGCTTCTGTTTCACTTATGAATGTGCTGAACAGCACGCCTTCACCCTTTGCTCAAAGTTGTCAGAAGTAGAATGACATCATTATTGATATGGTCATTAGTTTACCATTTTGTGAATGCCAATAAAGTTTTGGGTGTCATAAACACACCAAAACATTGAAACAAGTAAATTGTACCTAACTGAAAAATCTGTTATTATATTAAAATGAACTATTAAAATATATGTGAATAACAATACACACTTTTTATATTATAAAGTAGCCTATAGTTTGTTTCTGCAAGTAAAATACTACAACAAGCTATGTTTGTATATACACATATATATTATATGTATAATATATACACATACATTTCTATGCCCCACTCATATTCACATACATACACATCTGTGTGGACATACATATGTTTTTAGATATGGATATGCATTTAGATTGTGCACATATATTTATATATTAAGTGGCATCTCTATGAGATTTAGTAAGCCCATAAAAATTGTATAAGTGAAATAATAAAAATGCTTTAATTAATGTTTTCACTAAAAATTACTTAGGGTCAGAAACAGAAAGAACAGAAATGAACAGAAAAAAACCTAAAATTCAGTGGGTAACGCTGATTCCTGTCACCTCCCATTACTGAGAAGCACAAAAATGAAGAAGGGCTTAAGGTGCACCCAGGTTCGGAGGCCAGTGTGGGCTGTATTGTGTATTAAGTACTATGTGTGGTTACAATAGCAAGATGCTATGACTTAGCCTTTTGATCACCTGAAAGGGACATTGAACACTGAAGGAATATGAAGAGAATGAAATCTTCAAACATAAAGAAAATGAGTTTTTGAAGAAGCTGTTGGCTTTCTGTTCCTCTTTTGTAGAACCAAACTTTGAAAGGAAGGAAGAAAAAAAAAAAAAAAAAACCATAGAGGAACCCGAGACCCACATGCCACGTGCCCACGTGTCTACTCTGGCTCACAGGTGGTCAAGGCAGCTTTACCAAATTTTAAATTTCTAAGAGTTTCTCAGGAGTCAGCCTCCTTCTCACAAAGGCATTTAATTAGAAAGGGCATGAGGACACTGAGTAGTGTCCCCCATTCTTCTTGCTTTGGGTCTGTGTAAAGTTTAAGCAATATGTATAAACATCTATGTGATGTTCGTGTTGATGTATCCACATGCACATATACTTGGAGGCAGAGGTCAGGGGCAGGTATCTGGTGTCCTGCTCCATCCCCTGAGACAGCTTCTCACTCTGTGCCAGCAAACGTGGAATTCCCCTTCTCTCTGTCCCTCCATAAAACATGGTTACAAGCTCTCATGTAACCATGTCCAACTTTCGGTGTTGGTCCTGTGAACCCTCCTGTTTGCAGAGCATGTGTCACACCCACGAACCTAAGTAACTTTTTAATGAAAACATTATCTAAAGCATTTTGATTTGCTTTGTGTTTGAGCTCACAGTTGAATAGTACATTAACCGTATTTTTCCTCACATCTCTCATTTGAGGGTAGTTAATACTAGTCGATGCTTGAATGATCAGCTAATCCTATGCTTTCTGCAGGAATGAAAATTTTAAAGACCACAAAACACAATCAGTCTTGGTGTTGCTTGATCTGAGGCTACAGCATAGCCATAGGGACAGACCAAGGTCACCAGTCAGTGGCTAGTGATTAGTGATCCTTTATTGTCAAAACCGTGTGGCTGAGATGAGCTATAGAGCCTGTAATCGCTCACCCAGAATTAGAAGTTCTGTAAAGTGACAATTGTCTTTAAATGCAACAAAACAGAGAAGTCCTCAAAGTTATTCATTTTTAGAACTTGTTCCTAAGCCACTACAGTAATCTGCCTGTTGTTTTCTGAAAATCACAGTTCGTTAATTACTATCTTATAAAGTATCCTTTTGTATTGTACTGGTCATAACTCTTAAAACTCAGATTCTAGCACAAAATTAAAAAAAAAAAAAAAAACTGTCTCTATAGTCAAAACAAACCCCTGTTTCTATTTTCCTTGAGTCTGCAAAACTACTCAACTTAAGGTTATTCATTAATTTGTAATCTTAGCTCCCTGAACTGGGAGATAAATTATATTTTTCTTTGTTACGCTTCAAGAATTTTTAGTGCTTATTCTAGTTTCTCAGTTCTTTCTATCTGGCTTGTTTTATCTTATTTGATACAGTTACATATCTTAAAAAGAAAAGAAAAGTTCACCTTAAAATAGTAAGCTGAAGGGCAGGTATTTAACTCAGTGACAGAAGCCATGGCTAACACCTGTGAGTTCTCAATTTCAGTTCCCAGCACTTGGGGGGAGAGAGATGTCAATTGAAATTCCTTTTGAAAGTATATTTTAACTTAAAAATCTCATTTAATGACCTAATAACTGAGTCATTTTGCGTTTTTAATCTGTAAAGTGTCTGCTTATGCCGTGGACTTATAGCCAGTCAGTATCAGATGTGAAACCCGTGGTGCCTGGGAAAAATTCAGAGTTATTTGTTGTTGCTGCTTTTGTTGTTGTTGTTGCTGCTGCTGCTGCTGTTGTTGGTTGCAAATACATATACCACTTTGGCCTATAAATAGAACGGAAATAGAATGTACTAAAAACAGACAAAAAATGTCAAGTGAAAATGTTTATTAGGGTAGAAATCATAGTACGACATCATTTTTGTTTTTTTACAAATGCTACATTCTAAGGAGACCTGCTTTCTTACATGGCATAAGAAGTAAGTGCCGGTTTTGAAATAGTTACTGCCTGTCACGTCATCCCTACCATAAATGAAAAAGGACAGATGCCTATAACCTAAGTGGGCCCCAGAGCTTCTTCTCCCTGAAAGTGTGATGATGGGTAAATACTGGTCCTTAGAGTTCATTCTCAAGGGGATAAAATTAATTTGGGGGGTGGGGGAATAGAATAATACAGGCAAAAACTTAACCATATGGTCAGGCTCCTTACTTCAAATGTGTTTGTCTTCCAGCAATATTTAACTTCTGCATGCCTCCACTCCTCTCCTTCAGCATAGGGTCTGTAACCATCTCCACCTAACAGCTCCATTGAGTGGATTAAGAGGGATTATCCAGTGAAGCTCTTAGAAGATGGCCAGGGACATTACTAGTACACCTAGATCTTAAATAATGATATTTAAGTATATACTGTAACAAACCAGTTTGAATTCCAGTGTGATACCTGATTCCAAGCATTGAGAACCTGCTAAGAACAATTCAAGCTGAGAGGGTTCTGGGCAGGGTCACAAATGATCTTAGGAGAGAGATCTAGTCCCTTCTAAACAAAGGTGCTTCAAGGACATTGCCTCGATCACAGGAAGTCCCAGTAACTTTCCTCAAGTTCCTTTGTGCTATGTGGTGCCATCTCTCTGTATGCAAAATTTAAATTGCTTTAAAGGAATCCCCCAGTTCTTCCCCCTCCCGGGAATGAATTCTTAACCTGGGACCATCAATTCATCAAATCTTAGCAGTTCTCAAACTAATTCTATTTTTTACATTTGCCTTAGAATTTATGAGAAATGAATCCTCTTCTCCCCAGTAATGTTTTTCTGCAAGGACAAGAATTCACTGGGGAAACCCTAAGTGAAGATAAATAGTATGTTAAGTGTTGCCAGTATTCCTTTTAATATGAAGCAATTGCATAATGGCCTTCTTAAACACCCAAGTTAAAAGAGATACATTAACGTTGCGCACATTACCACGGAGAACCCATTCTCTGATTTCAGACAAGCACCATTCAAGAGCCAACCTACTATTCCAAGAGTTTACTATTTTATTCTTGCTCCAAAATGGCATCAACAGCGATGGGGTGCTTTGGGGGGGATTACTGAACAGAATTTCTGCAACAAAGGGGCAGGCACCAGGAAATGAAAAGGGACCTCTCCACCCAGCTACACACCCCCTAATCAAACAAGCAGCTTTATGACATGCGCAAACGGAGTAGAAGTCTAAGTGACTTCTGCAGAACTAGCTTCCCCAGGATTTCCTGTCCAAAATCATAGTGTGGAAATCTGTACTTAACTGGTTACAAATCATCTAGTAAACAGGGCTTCTCCACCCCCATTTTTTTGTTTGTTTGTTTAAAAAGAAAACAAAACAAAAAAAAACCGAACATACCTATCATTTGCACATTCTCTCTGGACTTCTTTTGTTCTCTTTCTTTTCGTTGAATAGGTGGGAAATTAAACAAACAAACAGAAAAACCTTCCCCCATAGTAATATCTATTTGCTCAGTGTGTCTTTCCCTGTGAGGTTATTTACAGGTTTCTTTAGCCTTTTTCTCCCCCCTGCCTGGTAATTACTTACTGAAAGAAATCTGCTCCTTCAGGGCAAGCTCTTCCTTTTAACCCCTTTAGCTCACTCTTCCTTAGAGTCTAGCAAGGAGTGCACGAATCTGCAGTGTCTGGGAACCCACCTAGAGGGCCCCCTTGACGCCAGCACATCCCCTGTCAGGCAGCAGTCTGCAGCTGAGCAAGCGGGCTGCTGCAGAGTTAATGTACAGTACCAGGGAGCCTGCAAGTGTCCTGCTCAGAGCTGGGGCGGCACAGCCCAGGGCAGACAAGGCGGCGAGGATTCCAAAGGTTCTGCCGGAAATTCGGTGTGGGGGGACTCTAGCTGGAGCCTGTTGCCACTGTGTTTTAAAAGCATGCAAGGTCTGTATAGCTTGGGCATGAGAATCTTGTGGATGTCACAGCACCAGAGTAAATGACATCTATTGGGGAACTGAACTGGGGTTAAAGAGAACAGAGAGAAAAGAAAGCCAGCCGAGTAAGAAATTCTTAGACAACGTCTGGCTTGCAGCTGTGAAATTCATTTTCTTTCCAAAATATTAAAAGCTCACACACGGTTTTGATGACAACAAATTAGAAGGGATTCTGCAGTGAGAGAATCGATAGCTTAGTCATTTTACTTAAAGAGAGCAGACAGCCTTATTGTGGGGTTAGGCGGCAGATGAATTTCATCACCACAGCGCCTTCTGAAGTCATGATGGGAACCAAGACCAATCCTGTCCTGCAAAGCAGAAATTACTCCTTGCCTTCCTACTTCAGCATTCAAAACCAGCAATTCTGAGATCGGGAGAAGTTGCCTTGCGCTCTATACATGGTTTCTAGTCCCTCTGCCCAGGTCTTTGTCGGACGCGTCTCAGACTCAGACAGTAGCACTGCGTTAAAGTGACCACACAAGAATATGTTCCTAAGAAAGAAGAAAAAGCAGTATTCATCCCTAAAGGACAGCATGGCACAGCAACCTGAAGTTTTCCATTTCCCTCCTAACACTTCTTTAACAAGGATAACAAGAAACTGTCTTTTGACTCCTTTTTGTCCACATTCCATAGTCCTTTCTGTGAGGATGCATTAATTCATACTCAAGGCAGTTGGATCTCACCAGGACAATACTCGCCATCATTCAGGAGTAGAGATTGGACTGGTTCTGTTAGTGTGTTCACTGGTGGGAGCTACATGGATGGACTCATACCTGCAGTACTCTGTGATGTTTCTTTCTTCAAATCCTGGAAGGGCTTTTATTTTTGCTGTTTGTGTTTTTTTGGGGGGGTTGATTTTTTGGGGGGAGTAAAATTCATTACTTGTTGCAATAATTATCCATGATCGATGCTCAAACCAGAGTGTTGGGATTCATCTGTGAAAATCACTACATGCAACATAGGAGACGGGGAAAATATTAATGACGGAAGAGCTGCGAACATGATGCATGTGAATACCTTCCCTTTCAGAAGGCATTCCTGGATATGGTAAGTAATCAATACCTTTCAGTCTGAAAACTCAGAATTCTAAAATCCCATGACAGCAAGCAGAGGAAGGTATGTCTCGAGCGCTCAGTATAAAACCAAGAAGACCATTTCAGAAAGTAACGATTATGCAATTAAAATTTTCTTGTTGATACAAAGCATCCCAAATAAGAAAGCATGAGGATGTTCACAACAGCTAATATTTCATAATCAAAAATATAGAAAATGACAGCCTATCTAGCAAGGAACAGAAGTGGTAGGGCTGGAAATGTGCTTTGTCTGTCATTATTATTATTATTATTATTATTATTATTATTATTATTATTATTATTTGAAAATGCTCTAGGAAAGAGCATATATGGCTCTCCACATCAAATATCAATTGGCCTGCATTTCCATAGAAGCTTAAAAGAAACTTTGAATGCTGACTCAATATTTTTTAAAAAATCATATCTGACTTGCCCACATTTAAGAATGCTTTAGCTATTCAAGGATAGCCCTTCTGAGTTGAACCAATAAAATTCTGATAGAATTCTCAGATATGAATCATGGACTGCACTAACTTTACAGAAAGTGCTTAGTTCTTGAATGTTTGGTCAGGTATTAAGGTTCAATTCAATGATTCAATGTGTCGAGGTCCCCAGGCGTGTGCCATCATGTTCCATTTCTGGTTGGCATCTGTGACTGAGTGTGTAAGAGCTAATTGCTGAGGCCATTACAAGGACAAAGGTGCTTATTTTGAAAGTTGCTTGTTTTTATTGTACCTACAAAGGGGCGTGGATTCAATTTCTTACAGCAGAAACTTTGTGATTTATGATAAAAGCACATTACAAGGATTTTTGTCTTCCAACCTGCATGTGTGGTGCTGCCTCTGTTGGGACTGATTTTCCAAGTATATTTCCCATGTAAACATTTTGGCTGGAGTCAAGATAAGTAATAGACACACAAGCACAGATTTCTGAGCTGGTTTTGTGACCAATCAAAGTCTCATAGTCTAAGATATCAGCAAAATCACCTACTGGATTGTTTCAGAGGTTCTGTTTGCCAGCTAAAAATCACTTGCAGTGAACGTGGGGTGGGGGACCCCTCTGTCACTCTTGAAAGGTGCCTGTTTGGTTACAACTCTAGAGTCATCCAATATCAGGGCTGTGGTGCATCTCCCTTCTCCGAAGATCCCAGCCTCTGTGCCTATGCTCTGATGTCTGTGAAAGAGTCAGGATAGCATGTTTGTAGGCCTCAGGGGCCCACTTCCAACTGCATCATCAGAGTTCCCGACTCAAGAGGGCTTTGGTACCAGTGCCTTGTTTCCTTTGTTGGTGAGGGTTAGACGTCAGCATAAGGATCTAGTTGTTCTTACAGAAAATACGCATCAGGAACCCTTAATCCTGAGATTAAAAGGTCCTGAAAGTAGTAGTCCTTGCTACATAGTAGGCATCTGTCCATTTGTCTTCTACTATTATAGCTCTGTGGTTAAGACCATACCTCTTAACCTTTGCTTAGTAAAGCAAAGGTTATTTTCCCCTTAAAGGATTAACATTCTCATTTCCAGAAAGAGTACTTTGCTACAAAACAAGGCTCTGTTTTAGCTAAGTCCTATTGTTTGAGTCCATTTGTTTATGTTGCGATAGCTCGGGTGTCCCTGAACACATAGTAGTGTGATCACCTTCGATTTTCATTATCCTCACCTCGACTTCTGACTGAAAAGGAAGGAGCTAGTTTGGGGAGAAAATGCAAATTTGCTTATTCATGCTTCTGTCGTTCTGTGAAAAATGCGTTCAGAAGAGGTACGGAGAAGTTGAGAGTTCTGAATGGTTTCTTTTGTGCCTAGAGCTAGGTAACCCTTCATCCATTTTCACCTCACGCTGTGCCAATTTGTTATTGTTGTGAACAAACTGAGCCAGTGTGGATACCGTGCTCTGTATGGCTATTTTCCCCTCGGCTCCTTAAAAGGCTTCGTTATTGAGACATCGAACTCAAAGGAGGAAGGTAGTGGTTTTTTCCAGGTGACCCATTTAGTGTTGTGCTTGATTCTCAACTTCCCCAGTTGTTGTTGCTTTCCTTAGAGATAACCCTACTCTCTAGCACTGCAGTAAACAAGTCTTGGTGTTTGACAGGACTCCTTCATTCCCTTTGCCCAAGAGTCCCTCTTGGATCAGTTTCCAAGCTCTCCAGTCTTCTTGTAAAAAAAAAAAAAAAGGTTTAGAAAGACAGTTTTTCTTCATCTTCACATGTTCCTCTGTTTCTTTGTGGAAGGACAGGTCAAAAGATGGCAACAGACCAGTGGCTGTGAACACTAAGCATTTTAAAGGAGACATGGGCTTTGATTTCAGAAACCCTAGTTCTGGTCTAGGACAGCACTAAGCCCGTTGGATAGGCAGGGGAGAGAGAGAGAGAGACATGGTCTAGCCTCTTTCTCTTTTGTTTTATGAGAGGCCAGGAAGAAACTGATAGACAGCAGGTCCAGAGAAGTCTTTGGAAGTTTCTCAGGATCACTATCCAAACAGAAATTCTCATCGTCCTGTCCTCAACCTGGCATGTCAATTATGGTGCAGTCCTATGACAAACTCAGCATTTCTTGGTTACAAGTTAAAGTTAATAAGTGGGTCGAGTAGTAGGCTTAATAGGACATTACCCCTTGGGTACTGTAGAGTGGTATGAGGAATGTGTCTTTCCTGTTTGAAGCTACATTAGAAATATTTGCTGGAGGATTTGATTGCAAAGGCATCTTCCCATTATACAATTTAGCCTTTTTTATTGCTTAGCCAAACAAAGATAAGGGTTCTCCTGACTGAATAAACAAACACTATATATCTCCATGTTTTCTCCTGTCAAGTTATGAAAATAGAATAGTAGCCTGGCAGTTTAGAAATGGGTCTTCCATGGTCAAAGAAGGAGAAGGCAGGTCAGCTTTCTAGGAATTTAAATTCCATCCAGCAGAAATTAAGAGGACTCGTAAGAAGCCTCATGATACTGTGATGTTGAGTTACATGAGAGGTTCTATCAAGAAGGATACAACACTAACATGGGTTTGTAGTTTTTACACACACACACACACACACACACACATCACATCACATATTTTGCATAATATGATTTGTTAAAAATGTTGTAAGATGTTATAAATCTGTGCCAGATGCATAAAGTTGTGTTGAATGCAATGAAGATGGGTGGTTTCAAAGTTTAGGAGGGCATTCTATTTGAACATTTTGTATTTCTTTTCCAATGGGCTCAACTGACTTCGAGAATGGGGACTCATAGTGGTCAATAAATTTTGCTGAAGAAGGTTTTGGACTAGTAATTGTTGGATGATGATTAATTATCTACTTGTTTCCTTTTCTAAGGACCAAATGTTTAAATGCTTTATAATAAACCACTGTGGCAATGCTGACAGCTCATCTCTAGTAAGAGGTGAAATGAGGTGATTATAACCCCTTAAATCAATATTGAGCCTGTTTTTCCTTGAGGTTCCTGCACTTCTTTTGTTGAACAATAAGCTCCCAAGTATCAGCTCCCAAAGGCTGCAATCTAGCAGACAAAGTTGAGTTATAACTCTACAGTCCAAAGATTCGACTCATGAGCTAGCTCATTGTCTTTTGTTTTGGTTGCTATATTTTCTTAATAGAATGAAGCAAAGTATAAATGAGCATGTAATAGTATAATTTGCATATGTTCAAAATGACATTATTTTACACTATTAATGCAATGAATGAACATTTGGAGAAAGACAAATAGCTTGCTGTTTAACGAAAGGAAATTATTTCTCTCTGGCCACTTTTTTCTGAACTTTTAAATTGAAACTATAGAAACAAAACCTAGAGGTAAAGTGTACAGACAGAGGTCCTGTTTTGAACAGTAAATGGTAATGATATATGCACAGACTGTATTACATCTTGTATACAATAATGGTATTCTGCTCAGTTTGGTAAGCAAAATTCAGTCAGTCTTTGCACACTTTCTATGGCAGTTGCACATCAGCTGACCTTCTTACAGTACGTTCTCTTCCTCTTTGTAACAGCTCTTCTCAGAAGACCAGATTAAAAGCTTAGGTCTAGATCTTAGTAGGACCAAAAAGTCTATTTGTAAACACTAGATAATAAACTTAAGGCTGATAATTATGGGAGTTCTTCTTGTTCATCCATCATTCGAGCACAGTAATAAACTCAGGTCATTGTAAGGCATAAGGTCAGGCTTAGATTGAGGTTGTTTTTAATTGGATGAACTTCTGATCTTATTGAATATACCTTATTTGTCTCTTGGCTTTCTGTTGTAATGTCTTTTATTGGCTGTAGGGATATGATTCTTGAATTCTAAATGATACCTTAGAACTTATAAGTGAAATTAAATTTAATTACAAGTATTATGACTGAGAAGGAAATTTGCAACCGGAAATCCTAATGTGTGCCCACAGTGTATGCAAATTCAGCTTTAGTTTTTTAAGTCTCTCTTAGATTGCTAAAATTATGCATTTTCAACTACTGACTGTGGGAAAACATGAAAAAGAAAGAAACAAAAAAGAAAACAGAAAACTATCAGCCAAGAATGTGGGCTATCTCTTGTCTGTCATGTGTTTCACTGCCCACCCTGCTCTTTCAGCTTTGACTATTGAATTGTTACTTTAATGCTGACTTCTTCAGCTGAGAGAAAAATGTCTTTAACTCGGGGGGGCGGGGGGGGGAAGGGATGTAGTTCAGAATGCTAAAATGAAAGAATAAGTAATAGCATACTAACAACCATTTTCTCATTTGCCATAGATTTAATTTTTTTTTTTGTATTTTTAAACCCCTTACTCACTTTCTATCTTTCTTTAGTCATATCATACAAAATTTTAAGGTGTCAAATTTTATTCCAATCTTTTAAGCCATAGTTCAAAAATGCCTCTAAGCTGTGAGTTAACTAGGGTCTGATAATCACTTGATGGGCTATTAGATTGTGTTTCCTGTGGTTTGAGAATTATCACCCTATAATGTAGCAAAGACAACAGGTTTACAGATAGTGTCTCATAAAATTTGTAATGCATATATACATGTTTATCTCTCTGTCTCTCTGTTTCTATCCCTGTCTCTCTGTGTCTGTCTCTCTGTCTCTCTGTCTCTCTGTCTCTCTGTCTCTCTGTCTCTCTGTCTCTCTGTCTCTCTCCCTCTCCCTCTCCCTCTCCCTCTCCCTCTCCCTCTCCCTCTCCCTCTCCCTCTCCCTCTCCCTCTCCCTCTCCCTCTCCCTCTCCCTCTCCCTCTCCCTCTCTCTCTCTGTATGCATTAGGTTTGAAGGATTATACATACAGGCTGTGTAGGGCATGACAGCTGTCAAGTATGTATCAGAGGACAACAACACTTACTGAGTTCTCATGTCCAACCCCTGTGGTTTCATATGAGCAACATCACTCAGTAGCAACAGTGATTTTTAGTTTGAATTTGTATTTGTATGTGTGGTAGATTTGTGTTTTGGGGGGCAGTAAATGCTGTATGTGTGGTAGATTTGTGTTTTGGGGGGCAGTAAATGCTGTATGTGTGGTAGATTTGTGTTTTGGGGGGCAGTAAATGATGTATGTGTGGTAGATTTGTGTTTTGGGGGGCAGTAAATGCTCAAAAGTTGCACTTGTAGAGACTGTGTCTTATCTTGTCAATAGCTCTTTACTTTATGTTTTGACATATGGTCTCTCCCTGAACCTAGAACTTGCTGTTTCAGTTAGGCTGGCTGATGAGTGAGCTGTCTGTCTTCCCAGCCCCCGACCAGTACCAAGGTTACAGATATATACCATCATGTCTGGCTTTTACATGGCTACTGGGAATTCTGAACTCTGGTCCTTATGTGTGGACAGCAAACACTTGACCCATTGGACCATCTCGCTAGCCAACGGTGGCCTTCTGTTTCCACTGTCTTGACTCACTCTTTACAGAATGGAATGCTCAGAGGCTAAGGGACTTTCTCAAATGTCACACTTTCTCAAGGTGACATTCTGCTGACATAATGAAGCTGGCCTACACTAGGTCAGGCCTGATTTCAAAGCCCAATCTCCCTTTAACTAACCAACCATATTGCTTTTTTTTAAAAACATGCCTCAACAATGTGTCCATGGGCACAGATTACATAGAAACAGATTAACAAAATACCAGGAAAAAAATCATTAGCAAGTTGCATAAGTATGCCAGACACCTGAGAATGTGAATGGCCTTTCCTTGAAAAAGCATTTGTTAATGTTGGCACTATGACCTGTACTTCCTCTATATCAGCAACTTTCTCTGTATTCTCAGAATGAATAATGTTTACAGGGAATTTGCCCTGAACTGTGTTCCTGAACCATCCTTGCCCATAGGGTTCTTTGTGGATTAGTAGAAGGTCTACTGCTCTCTAGACAAATGTATTAAGATAGTTGCCACACTTTAAGCTGATGAAGGAGAAATATAACTGCAGGAAGTGCTAAATGGACAGCCCACCAGTGCAAAGTGAAATACACTCTCTATCTGGGCACACAAGCAGTCAGCAGAGCGTGGAAAGTCTACTCCATTTACTATATTTTCGGGGTGCTATTTGGCCATGCCCAAACTAGGTGCAGACCTGTATTATAAGCTCTGCTCCATGGCTGTCAGATGAAATATTTCTGACCGTGTTTTGCTGATCATATAAGTTTGGGCATTTGCTGCCAACATTGCTGCTCTTCAAAGTGATCAACCAACTATGGGATTTTAAATTTTATAATGTCCATAGGCAAAGAGCATTAACACGATCTGAAGTAAGATCTGATGCTGGAAAAGAGCATTCGTAGTCAATTATATTGGCACAGGTGCAACATATTGATTCTTCTAAGCATAAATAATTCCCAAATAAACACCTTTAGAGTCCTGTCTTGGAGATAGCCATAGGTGTGTAAGACAACTATAGAAACATGTAATTATGGTACAGTACAGAGTAGATAACTCAGAGATAAACAAAGCAGTGTGAAACACAAAGGAAGACTCGACCTAATTTCCTTAACCCAAGTACCCTAAAGAAGTGCAGGAGCAGAAGAAAAAAAAATATCCTCAAAGGTTTAAGAATTACCCGCTGCTAAAAATAATTTGGAGAGTGGTTTGAGGGAATGTCTCAAGGAAAGATTTATTTTCAATCAGTAAGTCAGTCAGTCAGTCAGTCAGTCAATCAATCAATCAATCAATCAAACCTTACCACTAGATAACTTAGAAAAAATGACTTCTTTGACAGTTTTGAACAGACAGCATGGGAGGAGAAGTAGAGGGCTGAAAAGGGAGAGTAGAGGGAGGAAAAGCCAGTTGCTAATGCATAGTCATTCTGAAAGGAAGAATCCTGATGTAGATCTGGAAACCTAGTGAGGTACTCACTGCCTCTAAGAGAGGAGGGAAGCTCAGGAGGAGAGATGTAGATAATGTATGAATTACATTGATGAGAGTCTTGAGATCCTTAGGGAATTTGCTCTTGTTATTTCTGTTTCCTGTGAGATATGTAGTTCAAAGAAAAAAATTGCATCTCAGCAGGGAATGTGGCTTAGTTAGACAAACAGGGTGCTTAGTCAGGCCATGAAACATGTTCAAGGGTGTCAAGCAAATTAAAAATAGGACACAGATGCTGAAAGGAGATATCAAGTCATTAAAAGGTGTTTTCTTCTGCTTTTAAACTTATTGACTCACGGTATGACATCAGGGTACAGCCCAGAGGTTCAATGGACATGTTGCAGTTTCTAATTACTAAATTGTGAATGGTTTTATGATTAAATTAAGTTGCTTTTATGATATTTTCCTATCATATAATGGTTTGGGGAATTCCAAAGCATGCAAAGTCTCTGTTGTTGCTGTCTGGTATTGGTGGAAAGTGTTTTATGAATATATTCATTAGAGTGCAGTCCCAGGTTTGAGACCTGATTTTGGAAAAGTGAGATCCCTCGTGCTACCTGGAAATAACTCTTGTGTGACAAACAGAATCTGTAAAATGCTTGCTTTGACTTTTGTCTTCAAACAATAAAATATATAGTAGGAAGAGATTAAAATCAAAATAGAAAGGTTCAGCTCTGCTCATTTTTAATAGGAAATTTTCTGAGGTTTTTGTTCAAATGTCACAATTCCATATATATCACCTGATTTTACAGAAATTCTTCAAAACTCTATGAAGTTTATTTGAAAGTATCACTGTTCCCTGGGAAGCTCACTCACTGAAAATAATGAAGCACACTTTGACTGACTTCAGCTGGTGTAATCTAGTTTAAATATTTATTAATGTAAATCCTCCATTATGTTTCCATGATGCTTTAGAGAAATGACAAATATAGGACATTAGTAGATATTATTTAATGGTTTTATAACATCATAGCCCATGATCATAATTTCTAACAGATTTCATAGTTTCCCCTTTAGCTGTCCTTCCTTCCTTTCTTCCTTTTTCCTTCATGTTTTCTTTCTTTCCTTCTTCTTTCCTTCTTTATGCTAGGGTTAGAACCCAATCTTATCATACTAGGCAATTGCAAATGATATGTATGCCATGCTCCATCTACAGATATCCCTTAATATTATTGAATATCAGGAGTCACTATTACTCTTTCTGGGGCTGTTGTGTGATATTTTAGCCATGGTTTCAGAACTTATTATAATATACGCAGTGGTCCTGATCACGTATAAGCGAACTTCATGGTTTACTCTTCTTTGAGTTTCTACATTTTTGTTTTCTAAATCTGAAAGTGCAGATGTTGATTATTACAAAGCTGTAAAGAATCAATGGCCCTCATACCTTAGATACATGTACTCATTTCTCTCTCCTTAAGGTGTAACTGTTCTTCTCTTCAAGGTAAACAGAGAAGTGATACATTGACCAGAAAACTATTTGTGTATTGAGTTCTGATTATTTTCTTTTAAAAATTACACATATTTATTTATTATGTAGGAACATATGCATATCATCATTCACATGTGAAGGTCAAAGAACATCTTGAAGGATTTGATGTAAACATAATTTTTATTTGCCAAATAAAATTGTCCTCTTAGAGGCTTACTGCTGAATAAGCTCATTCTTTCCAGATCTTTCTGAATTCGGGCTATTTCAACTCAGCTGTTCTTGCCCAAACCCCTCTCCAAGCTGACTGATTCAACCCTGCTTCTCTTGGCTTCAAACTTAATTGTTCTGTCTGGCCTCATGCTAACTTCGACAATATGTTCTAATATTCTGGCTCACTCTGTCTTCACCTGCAATCCGTCTCTGGAAAACTGTCCCAGTAACCCCGCCCCTGCCCCTGTGTGCCATCTGTCTGTTCTAGTAAGAGTTGTATATCCCATCTCTGACTGGTTCTGTCAAATATTTCTCTGATTCATCATTTTGTCTGCTCCTCAATTAGATAGCACTTTCAACCATGGTTGCTTCCTTGTAGAAAATAACCTTATTTTTATTGTTTGGGATTAAAGGACATGTCTGTATTCCAGCCAGATCATAGGGTAATCCAGGGCATGTCTGCAGTCCAGCTGGATCACATAGACCTAGATCGTCTTTGGATGTGATTCTTTGCCAGAGCAGCCATGTTGCTTTCTCTACAATTTGAGTGACCCTTTCTCCTATTTGGGTCCAGAGAATCAAGCTCATGCTGCAAATGCCTTTATCTTCTGGCCTTCTCATTAGCATGAAGTTCTCATGCTTTTCTTTGTATTTAGCTTTCCCTGTAGACAATCCCTAGCCTCTGCTGTAGATATTCTGCTTAATTCATGCTTCACATAATCTAATTTAAGCAACAAACCTTTTTCATCAGGAGACAGCAAAGTTATGCTGGTAAGTGCTGACACCCACAATAACAGATAAATACATTCAGTGTAGAATTGATACATATATATCTTAAAAAACTGGTTTTTTTTTTAAAGTAATTCCAGAATCATGTTGCTAGAATTTATGGCTGTCATGATTAATATTGACTTCCGTGAGAAAGGCCATGTGTTTGGATAGGCAAAATTTTTCTATATTTAAAAAAAATGGGTCCTTGAGCTTAAATAATTCTCTCACATCTTAACTTCTGACACTGGAGAGAATTTGTCTGAGTTTTCATATTCAACTCTTCTTCTGAATAATGCCTAACTTGAGAGCCCTCCTAGAAACTTTCTTCAAAACTCATTGGCACTTCATTCCTAATCGTTCAGTGACTGTTCTTTTCTATTTATGTTTATATATCTACATATATATGTATGTTTCATCTTTCTGCTGAGACTAAAGTCTTAAAATTAGCCTTGTAGCTCATATTATATTTGTGCCTGCATTCATAACACTGATACTGTATTTCAGTTCATTTTCATCATAACAAATGCTACAACTGTTAACACACATGTCTGCACTGTCCAATAAACCTCAAGAAAATATTTTTGTGTTTAATTTAGCCAAGAAAATATATTAGCTCTCCGTTGTATATAATATGGCACTGGACCCTGCCACATCTGGCCTCTACCTTTCTAATCTCATAGAATAAAGTTTACTTATCAATTCCATAATCTTAATTTCTTTATCTTTTTCAACACATGTCCCTACATTTCAGCTTTGTAACTTAAGTTTTTGAGATTATGATATACTTACATCATTACCTCTTTCTGTCTGCATCCCCACCAGCAATGATTGCCTGTTTGCTCCATATCTTCTACTACCCTTGCTGCTACTAATGCAAACATATGTTTGTAAATTACTGAACCTCTCTTTTAAACAAAGCCCAAGGTAATCTACATAAAACTGACATGATATGTTGATGAAGAAATTTATATGACTTATATTAAAGAAGGACTGAAGATGCTAAATTCCAACTGGCAGTCAACTCTGTCCCCTGATACCTCCACTCCTTGCATAGCTAGCGCCTTGTTAGCTCTGTGTTATCTGAAGTCACTCTCCTGCTGCTCTATGAACCTTGCATTAGAGTATATTTCTGTCCACCAATCTTCTGTCCTAGCAAATCCATGCTAACACATTATACCCCTCTGCTTGATTTGCTTACTCTGAATTCTAAGTTGAGTAAAACCCTCCTTCTGTTCCCTTTAGACCTTTTGGATTTCTTATGGCACAGCTTGATTTTCTATGGTACCTTGTTCTTTGCATAGAAAGGCAGGAACATCACAGCTGATAAAAACCATCATGGTTCCAGATAACCTGATTCAAATCTGGAAAAGTTACTTAGGTTCTTAGGTACCCCTATCTGCAGAATGGGGGCCGAGTAATCTTTATTACTTCTTGACTACCATGAGGATGAACTGATGTAAAACACATTCTCAGTCTTGGAGCTGTGGTAGGTGAATGTCAAAATGGCATCCCTCTGAAGCACAGCATGAGCTGAGGACTTGAGGGTGTATGGTTTTCTTGGTGGGTATATTTAGGGAACAGCAGCTGGAAAGTGTTGCAACTAGGCAGGAAAGTAAAGAAAACTTAGTATGGAGTATGTTTATGGGCAGATAACCAAGATAGATAACCAGAGTCAGTGGTAAGAAGCCCTTGGATAAAATCTTGCTTCAGATTTGTCCCACATGTTAGATGGGAAAACCAGAGCATTGATTCCCTAACTCCTGATTTTCCTTCATTTCTGGCAGGGCCATGCTGATCTACATGCAAGCAGCACTACATGTACTTTAACTAGAACACCATGAATATGTGACCTCTGAGGGGGAGATGGTCACAGCTGCAGAACTGTCACCATAATTTCCCAGGACCTACAGCATTTTGTCTCCTTTGACCTCAGATAGCTAAGTTTTCTAAATTTCCATTAACACAGAAACTCTGTACCTTTCAGTGTTATAGTATCAGCTGCCTGGTGAGGTTTTCCAATCGACACATTCATCAAGGATAAACAAGACATCTGTCTCTTATATATGTCTCATGCTGCAAGCACTATGAAATAATGAGAGGCAGCAATGTGCTGGCCGCGGAAGCAGAAAACTAAGAGTATGTTCTTGTGCTTCCACTTATAAAATACATATCCTCTGGTAGCAGCATAACTCACTTCCATTTGTTTTTGTTATTTTTCCCACATAGAAAATATGGCAGGAAATTCTACTTCCCTATTGTACTGTAATGATAAAATGAGGCATGGTATACAGGAGTTGGAGTGATGTCTTCTCAAGGAGAAGACAAGGTCGGGGAGTCTGCTAGATTTTCCAAGCATTTTCCTATTTTCTTTGTATTGTTTGACAGCCTCATATGTTTATATAATTCACTTTTGTTGGTTCCCTCCACCCTATCCTCATTCACTCCCTCAACCACTGGTGCTCCCACTCCCCACCAGTGCCTCTGCTGCTGTTTCTCCTTGTGTCACCTACTGAGCTTAATAAGAGGCATTATTAAGAGGCATTTCCCTGTGCATAGATGTAAGTGCTAAATTTCTGCAGGTACTACACCACAAAGGATACCCACTCACCCAACAGCCATTAAGGACCAATACTACCTGACTTAGTTACTTTCCTATTGCTATAATAAGATACCATAACAACTTGTAGAATAAAGTGTTTTTATTGGAAGCTTAAAGGTTCAGGGGGTCCATGCTCATCATAGTGAGGAGCCTAGCAGGTAAGCAGGTATGGTGCTAGCACAGAAGTTGAGAGCTTATGTCCTGATCTACAAGCAAGAGGCAGAGAGAGAGAAAGAGAGATCTAACTAGGAATAGCATGGGTTTTTGAACCTCAAAGCCCACCCCTAGTACACACCTTCTCCAGTAAGGCCACACCTACTAATCCTTACCAAACAGTTCTATCAACTAGGGACCAGATATTCAAATACAGAATTCTGTAGAGACCATTCTCATTCAAAGCACCAAATTTCCTTAAGGAGAGTAGAGCCACCTCATAGACCTTTCCTTCATTCATGATGAAATGTTGATAGATCTAATCTTGTACAGGCCTTGTGCAAATAATCCCAGCAGCACCAAAGTCATGAGTGCCATGGCTATGTCGTGTCTGAATAACATCAGTTTTTCTGAGAGTATCCCTAACTTCTGCTCTTGCCTATTTTTCCCCCTCTTCTGCTATATTTCTTTGATTTTAAAATAACCAATACCTTAGAGTTTTTCATCACAACGATATTTTAGTTGCTCATCTTGATTGTCCTACCTGTTTTTTTTAATGTCATTAAATGTTAGCTCACAAAAAATATTCATATTTGGTATATTGAAATATTGAGAATTTTTAAGAAAAACAAATTCTTAAGTGAGACTTTAAATACAGAAAGTGTACCATATTTGTTTCATTTAAAATATCAAACACATCTATTAGCTAAGATAATAATCGAAAATTTCAATTTCTTTCACACATCACAGTGTGAATCTGCTTTTCTGAAATAATATCAATAGCCGTCTTATACTTACAAATTTCTTGGCAAGAGTATATCTTGAAATTCACAATATCTTTAATCATCTTTAGGCTCTGGAGGCTGGTTCCCAGAGATTAGAGACAATGAACATTGACAAGAACTATTAATGGGGAAGGCAACTGTGTCCTATGCCAGAAACATTTGCATGAATTTGTGCAAGAAAGCAAAATAAATTTCTTGTCTTTACACACTAATAACAAAGACCATGGAAGTCACGCATAGAGGAGCAAATTGGAAGGGGAGGTGGCACATGTATTTTGATCAACCACTTTTTTGTGACCACATCATTGAAGAAAATTACACCCTTTGTCAACACCACTAAATGCCAATAGTTCCTTTGTGAATGGTGGAACATTCTGGGCCCCTCCTTGGTCTATGATAGATACACTATCACTGGGCCCAATCTCGTCCAAGTCTTGTACAGAGAACCATGGAGGCAGTGAACAATTGACTCTCCCCCTCCTTATCACATGGCTCTATATAAGGGAACAATTTCAGTTTTAGTCACCTAACTGAATGAAATTCAAACACCAGTCTGATGTTGACCAGCTTATGTTTTAACTTTTTGTGAATCAAATTCTCACTCAGGGAAAAAAGTATAATAGTACAGTCATTCAATTTTTTTGCAAAAAGTCCACTAAGATCATACATTTATTTGTTTGTTTATACTTTGCCTCTGTGTGTGTATTGTGTGTAATGTATATGATATATATATATGTGTGTGTGTGTGTGTTATTATAGTATCTGAGGATTACTAAGATGGTTGACTCATTTTACTGCCCTTCCTGTCCCTTTTGTCCTCATAAATTTCTATGAATGCCATTGCTGCCTCAAAGCTCTTTGAAGATTATAACTAAACCGTTCATTTATAATGCAAAAAAGAAAGCCTGTGAATCTGATTTCACTAATGTCTATGTTCCTAAAAGTATAATCTGAATACAAATTTTTATGAAAAATTTCTACCTTTCATGTAGTTATCCCAAAATGATATGTACAGCATTCTCACATGCTCCTAGTCCTTTCATAGTCCATCATAGTGTTAGCTGTGAAGTCTTGAGTCCTACACACTTTTCTGGCACCAGAAATTAAAAGATGCCAGAAGTTTCATAGAGAGAGATAGAGATAGAGATAGAGATAGAGATAGAGATAGAGATAGAGATAGAGATAGAGATAGAGATAGAGATAGAGATAGAGATAGAGATAGATAGATAGAGAGAGAGAGAGAGAAAGAGAGAAAAAAAGAGAGAGAGCATCTTACTATGTAATCCTTACTTGCCTGGAACTCATTGTGTAGACCAAGCTGACCTCTGATTCACAGAGATCTATCTGCTTCTGCCCATGTGACACTTAAGAATTCCAGAACTCAGATGAAAATGTTCTCAGATACTCCACCCATCTATTCAACTGATGCACTATGCATGACAATTATAATGGAAGGATAATTAAGGGGAGGGTTGTTCTTGACAAACAGAATCCTTTACATTTATGAAGCAGGTCAAATAAATCTTTGCAGGGATGTGGGACACAGCTCCATCTGTTTTCATGCAAATGGTGGTTTTGGTGGAAAAACAAAACAAACAAAAATGGAAATGTCAAAGAGCTACAAACAACAATAACAAAGCAAGGAGCCTAAGTGGCCGATGAGCCCTTCTCCATCAGATAGCTTTATATCTAGAAAACCCACAGCTTTAAAAGCAATAACATATCTCAAACAGTTTAGGGCTATGGGTACTTGGCCTTGATCTCTCCCCCAAGACCTCTTTTCACACAACTTCACTATGAGGTTCTCCCTAGGATAATCTGTGTTGCTTCTGTTTTCCCTACACCTTCTGTGTTCTCGGATCCCAGAGATTTTTTTTCTTTTTTAAGGTTTCATTCCCAAGGGACTAGCTTTTCAGTCCCTGATTCGTCATGCCAATTTATCACTGTTACATGCTGTAAAATCTCTGAGTACCATCTTCAGGAAGCAGACAGTACATCAGCCTTCTGTCCCTGTTCCTGAACTGAGGTCCCTAGTGCCCTTCACAGATACGCTCTCCATCAACAAAAATGGTACATGGAGGACTTTGTGTCGGCATACTAAAAAATTTCTTGTATTTCTTTCATTTAAAAAGTTTTCAAACAAAAAATATTTTAAAGGGGATAGAACTCATTTCATACGTAGTATTTATTACACGTTTTAGGGAGTCTTTCTTGGACATCTGCATAAATTAGTTTGTAAAATGAACAGCACAGTTTCTCTTGTATACAGCTAAAATTACAGTTATATAGTATATTACCATATATATATATATATTTCTTTTTCCTTTGAGAATTTATTCAAAATCTGAATTGATCTGTTTGCTAAACTGTCTGCTTGATTTTTATCCTAGATTTTTTATCCTATTTTTTATCCTGATTCTGACCTACAAATTTTATAGCTGTTAATTATATTATAATCTAAGCCAACTAAAGATAAATATCATAAAATGAGTGTTAGTCATTGTTTTTAACTCAAAGTACTGCCAGCACTGCTGAATTAGCTCACATGGAAGTTTGGCTGGTGTGTGTTGATTTATTTATCATTTTGTTGGAGATGTGTAAGGTTTTCGACACTATTACAGTGTGTGTTTATGTAGACATCAATGTCTATAATATATTGAATTGATTGTAGAATGAAATTGATAGGATTGAAACATATGGGTCAATAATAAGACTCTAATTCACTCAAAGGAAAGCCTGTGCCCACATTACATCATTTTTGTTCTAGGCATATTTATACAACTTACAAATATTTTACAGTGACTTGTGTAATATCCATATGCTTAGAAAAACATTATATGACCCTTGAATCTTAGTGTGCTTTGTTAGTTTTGCACAACATCCTCTTTTGTTGTGCTGACAGCAATAATTCTCATGAGACTACATCCACATTGAAATGTCTACAAAATGTCAGGAGGTTAGATGCTGTGATTAAAGACTACTCTCTTCCTACCATTATTCTCAGTCTGATTTTACAGCTGTGAAGCTAGAACAAAGAAGGGGGGGAGGGGAGAAAAATAGCATTTTTTGCTTGTTTCTTTTATGTTTTTTTTTTAGACCTAGAAAAAGGTAGAGGAGACTGAATTCTGAGGGTACCTCTGGCTGTGTCGTCCCCCGAGGGCTGTTACACATGAATACTCAAAGCCTTCAAAAGCCAATGATGATATTCACAACCAAATAATAATGTGCTAACCTCATTCACAGTAATAACAGATAATGTAGAATGTGTGGCTGCCATTTCATTTTGAAGGTAAAATACGAGACTTATTTTGTAGATTTCATATAACATCCCGGGCTGCATCAATAGACCTTGAATAACCCGAAATAAAGAGGTAATGAGTGCACTTGACTCTGCGTCATTCAGACCTTTGCTGGAGCATCAGGCCCACTTCTGAGCTACAGACAAAACCAAAGAGGACAGAGAGAGTGGCAAAGAGAGGGAGTGAAACCATGCCTTGTTCTCATATCAAGTGGTTGGAAGATGGTAATCGTTAGAGAGACAAAGCTATGCAGTAATAAAGGGCCTAGTTCTTGGAAGGGGCTGGTTCATTGTGGCCACTAATCTGAAGTATAAGTAGTACCAGCCCCTGCAGTAAGCAGGATCAAGCTACAGATGCAACTTCTCGTCCTAGTGATGAGGAAAACATTTTCTATAGGGAGACGTGCATGGCTCTTCTGGCCAAGTAATGATTGCATGCAAGGATCAAAACCATGCATATTTGGTGTCCTAGCAATTTGCCAACATCTACCATTTTTTTCCTCCTGGTTTTAAAGCATTCTTAGATTAGTCTTTCATCTTTCCTATATTTAAGACTAAACTTTGCCTAATTGTTTTTTAGAACGCTTGAAGGACTGTAGACATCATATCCCATATAAAGTGTTTCCTGTCATTCACTAAACTTTTCCTTAAGTGAGTCATGTGATTAATGGTTCCTAACATTTCCAATCAGGTATTAATTTATCATTTATGTTATCATCTAATGTTTTTAAGGAAATGCAAAACACTGTGAGCACTGAAGTTAATCTGTGAGGAATATTCCATGTTTTTATTCTAGAGAATTAAATATCAGTTTATATCAGTATGTTAAGACTTTGCTGTTTAGTTATACCAGTACAAAGTATAGCTCAAGATATCGAGAGATTTATAAAAGAAAATTTTATATTAAAACCTTTTGATTTACAGGAAAAAAGTGACAATAGCATAGAAAGGTTTCATGAACTCCATTCCTGTTTTCTACTCTTTTTTAATTGAGAATTTCATACGTGCATAGAAAGGACTTTTGTGTAATTCATACCCTACACTCTCCCTTATCTCCTACCAGCACTTTTTTCTCCCCACTGCTACATGACACGTATTCTGTTTCACAAGCATACACACACACACTCACACACACGCACACATGCGCACACGCATGTACGCACACTGAGCCTACTTAGGCCGTCTGTATATACGTGGGTGTCAGACCATTTACTAAAGCATGGAGAGCACTAGTAGCAGCTCAGGGACCAAATCCCTTAAAATATAAACTTCCCTTCTCTTCCCCAGCAGCCATCAGTCACCAGTGATTTCTCAGCTAGGGTTGGGACTTCATAAATCCCTCTGGCGTCCATGCTGGGATATTGGCTAGCTTGTTCTTCTACAGATCTTGTTAACACCTTATAGGAGTATGATGATTTTTACAGTTAATATACCAATTATTGCTAACTTAATTTATAAATTAAACTAACTAATTAACATATTACTAACTAAAATTCATAATTATCTATATAGCCAGCTTCACGGAACATTCATTTTCTAGTCTAGAGTACCATGCAGGATACGATTATTTATTTCAGTTATTTATCTCATCCTTAAAATCCCTTTTTGGCTAGAGTAGTTTCTCAGATTTTCCTTGTTTTTAATGGTATTGAAATTTTATAAGAGTCCTATTCAAGCATTTGAAGGATACAATCAAATCGGGTTTTCTGATAGATGGGGTTGTGTGTTTGAGGGCAGAAGTTAACACTTCCATGATTGTAATTGCTTATAACTGCTAATTTTAATCTGAGGTTGAGGTAGAATGGGTTAAAATAAACTTATTTTTCTCCTATTTCTTTTTAATTTCATATGTATGGAAAGCACTAAGAACAACCCTTATTGACTATCAATTAGATATGTGTCATCCCTTTGGAGCTATAGTATCTATGTAAAATATTTGGAATTTTCTATACAGAGTTTGCCCATTTTCTATTAAGTTAAAGTAATTTACTATTTATCCAGTTGTTTGTGTCAGTGAGAGCTCATAGATATTTATTTTGAACCTTGTTTGTGGAATATAATCTAATAATACTATTCATTGGTTGCTCACACTATTCCTCCTCTGGTCTTGGGAATTGTGTTTGTTCATCCAAATTGTCTACTTGATCAGTTTGGAAAGCCAAGAGTAACAGAGAAGCACATCTCTGAGGATATCTGTGTGGGAGTTCCAGGGAGGAGCATCTAAGGGAAAAGCCCACCCTGCACCCACAGAACACTGTGCTGTATCAGCTGGTATCCCTGTGGAATAAAAGGGAAAATCCTGTTCACTCTGGAACTCTTTTGTTTCCTGTATGTCATGAAGTCAACTACTAGGATCTACCAGGCCCCGCCTGCCATGGTGGCCCAAATCCAATAAACTCACTATCTGCAGTGAAGCAATTCTTTTTCTCAGAAACATATAGCAACAGAAAACTGCCAAGCACACACACTCTTTTGGCTCTTTACTTGTTTTTTCAACAAATCTGGATTGATTTCATTGCTATTATTATTATTATTATTATTATTATTATTATTATTATTATTGTGCAGTTATCTTCTATTTTTGTTTTTTGTATTTGGAATTGTTTCTTATTTTCCAGTGTCATAAGCTTATTGAAAATTATCACAGATAGTATTCTTTGATAACTCAGATTTAAGCATTTCTTCAACAAGCTCTGGTTCCTTTTTCTGGAAAATACTATGAAAATCCAAGGTTAGAATAGGTATGGTCTTTCTGTAGAGATGTCATTACTTCTAGTCTTTTTCACTGACAGCATGGAAACACATGCCTTCCTCCTAATACATCTGTACAGATGCATTTCTGAAATACTTATATGTGTAAACCATATGCACACAAAGGGCTGGTAGATGGATGGAAAAGAGAATGTGAGGATGGCATATGGCTAGTCAGATAGATAACCATGAATTCATACTCATATTTCTATCTCTAATTCATTACTGCTTCCATAATGAATTAGAGTAATTTATTAGTTACTCTAATTCATTAGATATCTAATTCATTAGATAGTTTAATTTTCTATTGTTTGTTACTTGCCACCTAGTCTACACATGAGAAAACCAGCATGCATAATAGTTACTGCTTTTCTTATATAATTGTTCAATTCCAATGGACTGTCTCCATTTATCTTACTAATTTTGAAGTGTGTAAACAAAAGCTGGACCTTTCTCCCAACTTAGAAAAAATGCCAAGGATTTTTCCTTTAAACATAATTTCTACATTGTAATTTCAACTAATTTACAATATATTTCCTTGTCAGATTTTTTTTTCTGTACATCAATAATATTAGTACAATCAGCTTTATGCTGTTCACAAAAAGGTCGGGAATTTTTAGATATTACTACGTTTATTGATGGCCTTCATCTCCTTTTCTGGTCATCATAGTCTTCATGTGATAACAATTCATCTCTAAAATGAAAAAGACTAATTTGATGTTCTGTATCTAAATTTCTGTAGTGTTAGGAAGGATTACAAAGCACTACAGGTTAATTGTTTTTGACTGGTAGCTCCCGGAGGGAAGTCCCTTATAGGATGCAATTGTAGCAATTCCTCATTGGCTGTACTTTAAGGTATAAGCACTCTTGTGATCACAAAGGGAAACAGGATTTTGTTTCAGACATTAAAATAACTGTTTTCGAGCTGCCTAGGTGGGTAAGAACACTCTGAAGAATAGATTTTATTTTTCACTTAATTCAAAATAATAACCCATATTTTCAATGAATGTCCTAAGGAAAACCATGATAAAGCCTTGCACAAAATGGTTAATGTGCCTATAATTTGCATTCAGTATTTTGTTAAGTTGAAAGTTAACACTAGAGTTGCATTGTAATATATGAATCAGAGGAATCCAGGACGCATTTATTTTGCCTTGGGTTCTAACAAAGGTATATGTCCAAGTAGTGCCTTTGTTTGTGGTCTAAGATTTTAGAAGAAAAAAAGAGAAAAATATCCTTTAATTGCACAGAGAATTACAATCGGGACATAATTCTTGAGGGATGCAAACTGGCAAGTAAAGCAAGTCAGTCTCTGGCATCATATTTAGCTGCTGTTCCTCCAGCCTTTTGCCACATCCTGACATTGTACTCCCCTTCTGCAGCATGCTCTCTTCACTCGCCATTCACTTGGGGAAACTGGGGGTAAAAAGGGTTGTGAAAAATTAGGCATGTTCAGTGACAATATGAAATTTATAATCAAATGGGACCTGCAAGCATTGTCGAATTTATTCTTCTCTCTCATCCTCCCATTCTCTCCTTTTATCTCCCTCCCTTCCTTCTTTGTTTCCTTCTTTTCTCTGTGTAATTCTAGAAATTATAGAATTCTAGAAATTATCGAATGTGTATAATTCTAGAAATTATAGAAGAGTTATACACAGAGTTCATCCTAAGCGGGGGATGAACATTTGTCATGTTCAGGGAGATCCAGAAATGTCTTTCTGTGGAAGGGTTGTTTGAGCTGTGAACTGAAAGATCAATAAGAATTTATACAGGAAAAGAACAAGAGTGAGAACTTTATGTGATGAGCAAACCATTGCCAAAAGAGCCAGTCCTGGGTACCACACAGTAAGGCGATGAAGCTCAACAGTGGCGTTACGCTACCAAGCTGAAGATCCTTAGCAAAGTCAGAAGCCAGTGGGCAGTGGGTAACCATTGCATTTCCAACATGACGTGCTCACTTCCTAGCCAAGCTTCTAACACTTCCATTTGCCTGTTTTCTTAGAAAAGAACATTCTGGCTAGGAGAAATATGGTTTATTAATCTATCTAATGTACATTTTTGTGTGTGTTTATATTTTTATATAAAATGTAAATTTTACATTTTATTTTCCTAGTGAACAATAGAGATTATAAAATAGTGAAGCCTTCCTTCCCCCTTCCGTGGTCTCCTGGTGATCACTCACTACTCCATACATTCTATCTCTCTTTTTCTATTCTGAAATGGATAAAGTATCCCAGATTGTGGAAAGGGACAAAGTGACAGAGAATAGGGAAAATAAAAAAACAGTAGAAGGGACAGCTGCAATCATCTCCAGCATCCATCAGGTCTTTTATGTCATCACTTTGCCACCTTTCCTGAAGGCTGAGGAGAAACTCAAGCTTTATTGCTTGTCATTAGACTTTAATTTCTCATCTGAGGTCCTTGGGGTGACTCTCTAAACAGTCTCTGAGCTTCTAGTGTTGCATCCAAGCCCACTCTTCTCTTTCTTCTGCAGTGCCTCTCTAGGGAACAGCTGTGTCTGTCTCTAGCACATTGTTCATCATCTTTATCCTGTGATTCTGCAATCTTGTATGCTGTCCACTATTTTTCTCTATTCAAGGGATGTGTTTTGCAATCCTTTAAATATGTTACCCTACCTCATTCCCAGCTTTTGACATGCTATTCCTTCTGACCAGAATGTCTCGTAAACCTCATCTGTATAACGACAAATGCCTCTTCTTTCAAGACTCACAGAAGGTTTGCCTTTCCATGAAGGTCTTTTTTTACTAGTCCTTCATGACATTTCAAGTCCCTGTTCAGCCTCTGCATTGGTGATTCTCTAGAAGGGTGACTGTAGGCTTAGATTTTTCACAACCTTCTTTAATAAGTATTCTTAAATGTTTTATCCTCCCTTCTAGCCCACTACCCACCAGAGAAAGAAAAGGCTAATAGGGCAAAAGGGGGATGTGGACCTGTTTAGAACTAGTTCTTATGGTTGCTTCCAATCTTTACTGTCCATATATTGGCAGTTCAGTTCATACAGATCAGCAGCAGTAACTGAGTCCATTCACAAGCGCCATTCATGAATCAGCAACAGCAGTTCAATCCAGAAGAAACCTCGAGGCTCTGCCTACTGATCAGAGTGCATATAGGAGTGGGAAGAAGGTACCAGAATATCATCAGAAGTTCTTTAGTGCATTTCTCTCTACAAAGTCATGATAAACGATGATCATCAAAGAAGGCAAGGCAAACAAATGCTACTTTGTTTTTAGCACAGCCCAGCATCAGCAAAACCCAACAAAGGACCAGCAAAGAGTGGCACAGAGCCATAGCATCATCTACTCTCTGTCGGGCTATACTTATACCCTTTCCAAATACCACATGTTCTTTCAAGAATCTGCTCTAGCAAAATATCACATGACCCTTTTCCAGGCAGTTTCCAGAAAGACAAAAAGCAAACGAACAAACAAACAAACAAACAAACAAAAACAAGTGTCTATTCTCAACAAAACATCCTTCCATGTGTCTGCCTCAGCAAAACATTCACTCATAAGACAGTTTCCAGAAAAACATCACATGACACAACTGAATCTCCAAAGAAACCAGAAATTTCTACTTCAGATGGTACCTGATATTTTCCAGGATTTCCTCAAAAGAATGGGGTTTGAAGGGGTTGTCATCTCAACCTCATTTTTTATATAGTCTCACAGCTAGATTAGAGCCTGCCAGCTATGTGGCATTTGATATATATTCATTTGATAAATGAATAAATCTTCATTCTTATTTCCCTTTCAGTCATACATCTCATATTCTCTATGATTATATGGAGAAGCAGAGCTATGGGCCAGGCCATCTCACCACAAATACAATAGGTTTTGCTTCTTCACATATCTCTAGTGTTGTTCTTATAAGCCTGAATTTAAACAAAACACTGAATAGAGACTGCAGGGCAACTCCTTTGTGATCCTTTGTGACCAGCCAAAGGATGTTGGTTTCTTTCTTGCAAATGCAGGCCAGACACTTCCTCTAACAGGACAGCTTGAGCTGACAGAAGCTGTGGTTCTGACGTTTATAAGTTCAGAACTTTCCCATGCTGTTTGTTTCATCCAAATTGCTCTTCCCAACTCACCCTAAATGGATAAATAACAAAAACATGAAGCGTTTACCTAGTGCTAGTTACTATCCTCAATCTTTGACAATACCTTTTAAATACTATATGCTTCTATTTTTACAGGTATGGAAGCTAATAAACAACTAACTAACTAACTAACTAACTAACTAATTTGCTTAGTTCTCACTTGTCATAGGCATGTGGCAAAGCTCTGGTTTAAGTCCAGACTTTTTTGTAGATGAAGCTAATGTATGCACTCTCCCTTCATATTGCTATGCTCCCCTTTCTTCATGCCCAGCTTAACTCTCTGTCTTACACTCTCTGACCAGATGATAGATGCCTTTTAACAACAATGGATTTCTTGGCATTCATCCTTTAATATATTAATTTTTTATGTATGTATGTAATTGGTTGTTCCTTTTGGAAGCAACGACTGAGGGATTTCTGCTTTGTAATCTCCTTTTCTAGAAGGGTAAAGTATAGTGTGGTCAAGAGCCAGGTTATGGAGTTGGGCTTTTTACCTTTCATTGTGGTTCTTTTCTTTAGTAGCTGCATTGACTTGGTCAAGGTTTTGGTTTTGTTTTGTTTTTTTTCTGTGTCTTCTTGTCTCATCTGGACAATAGAGTAGCAAAAAAATACTACCTCAGAAGGCTGCTGCGAAGATTGAATGAGGTAATGTCCAAAATGTACTTATAACCATGTCTGGTACAAAATGACCATCCAGTAAACATCACTTATTCTTCCATAGCCTGAAGGGTCTTTCCACCCACAAGATGTTCCTTAGTCTCAGCTGAGTGGCTGTTATCATTTTGTGGGCCAGTGTGTTTATGGGGAATCCCAGTCTTGCTTGAGAGTTATGGTAACTGGCATGGGCTTGCTTTCCATTTCTCCTGCTGTTCCACTCCTGGGTCACTGAAATGTCATGAAACCTTTTTCCACTCTGATTTCTTTGAGGCGGAAATCCCTCTGGGGTTGTTGGTCAGCGCTTTGCAGGATAACCCATCTTTTCTGTCCTCGGGCCTGCTGAGATCATCTGCTGAGTAGTATGTGTAACACCTGTTGTCACCCCACCCAAACCCCTACCTCAGAGACCAGGCTATACCCAGAGGGTTTGAGCTAACTTGGAACCTTGTGGCAACACAGTTTGAAATCAGTGAGCTAATGGCTCCTTTGGAAGCGGACAAAAATACATATGAATATTCACCAATAGTCAGTCACCACTGAGAAATAAACAAGAAACTTTATCAACATTTTTGGTGGTGCAAAGTGGTTAAGCCATGTATAAAATATCACACAACCATGTAGCCAGCCATACTGAGAATTTAACTCTGTTGAGATAGAGTTACCATGTGAGAAAGTGAGATGTAGGTTTTCTTTCTCTAATACTCGGAAAATAGAAAATAAAATACTGTCCTGGGGGCCGACAACACTAATTTCATGCTATGGTTCTTATTTTTTAAATATGGCTGTTTTTCTAAAACTAAAAGTGTACCTTAAGAAACTCTAGTTAGATTTTAATTCTAACTAAAAACATTCATTCTGAAATGTGCGTGTTTAAATAATGGTGAGTGACTGAAAGAAAACACAGCTTTGTTTTATTTTTAAAAACTGGCTATTACTCTAATGATTACTAACACTAACCCGGCGGCTTATTTGGAAATGGGTTCCTATCCACCACATCTTCATCTGTCTCCTAATTTTCATGTAATTTGAAAGGGTTAGGCAACTTTCCCGGGGGAACATCCTGGGCACAGCCCAGAGGACTGGCTACAGTGCTTTGATTTTACAGGCAAATTTCCCCTTGTCACCTCAGGCGGTACGTCTCCCTTCATGGCTCTTGTTTTGAAAGTGCTGTTTGTGTGTTGAATGCATACAGACTTTTCCTCCTCTGATATCTGCTCCATGTAAAACTTCAGAAAATTGATTTTGAGTTTACAAGTGGGCACACCAGCACATTTTCATTCGGAAAGTAACATGAACTCTTTGCTGAAAAATGCTGAAAACACACCCAACAAATGACCGTTCAATGAATTCACTCAGTGATCAGTAGACTTTTTGGACCTACCCCATACGAGCTTGCTTCTCACTCGCTTTCCTTTCCCTCATTATTCCCAAGCAGCAGTTAGAGAAAAAAATATAGAGACAGCAGACAATGAGAAAGCCACAGCCAGGGGGTACAGAGAATAAAATGAATGTGCATGCACAAGTATTTGCTGTTGAGTTAACATGCTTATTATTTTAAGATGTTGTAATATTGATCCATGTTGTCTTTATTTCTAAAAGCTAAAGAAATACATAAACAAAAGCTGTATGAATGTCGGTTCCAAACTCTGCAATACATGCTTTCATACTTGAAGTAGGTAAGCAGCCCCAAGAAGAAGTATAACTGTCCTAATTGAACATATCTGAAATTGTACATCAGAGCTCATGGCTTGTTAATATAAGTCCATCCTCACTTCATGGGTGGCTCTATTAGTGGGAGTGGGAAAGGCTATGAGTACTTAACAAGCTAAATCCCGATGTCAATCTGAGAAGTTCCAGACCAGCTCCATGGGATTGCTTTAGAGTAGTGCTTCTTAAACCTTCTAATGCTGTAACCCATTAACACAGTTCCTTATGATGTTGTGACCCCCAATCATAAAATTATCTTTGTTGCTACTTCATAGCTGTAATTGTGCTACTGTTATGAGTCCTGATGTAAATATCTGTTATGCAGGATATTTAATAGGCAACCTCTGAGGTACAGTCATAACCCACACTTTGAGAACCTCCGCTTCAGAGGATCACAGTCATTGTAACCACAGGTGACTATAGACCTCATGATAGAAGAAAGTATCCTCAAAAAGTATCCTCCAGATTATTCCATCCAGAAAACTGAATTGTGGGGTTTTTTCCCCAAATCAGTGTAAGTTGGTTTTGCCCCAGGTACCAGAAGGGAAACTCTTCCGTAGTGTCAGAAGGAGAAGAAAACTGGAAATGACTGAACTGTTGAAATGTATATTACAATTTTAAGTGAGGGTCACAGCACTATCTACCCTGTCACTATGGCCTTAAAATATTTTTTGTTATGTTTTTAAGAGTACGTTTTTAAATGGTGTGTTTTCATGTGACATTTTTACATGTTTGTTTCATAGGTTGGTCCTATGCACCACACCCCACTCCCCAACATTACAGTCTTATTACTCCTTCAGAAGCTTCTCAGAGCCTTAATGATGAAAACCCTTTAGCAAGGCCATATGACTTTCAGTTACCCACCTGTCTATTCTTTCTGCTTGCCATTTCCCATGAGATTCCAAGAACAATGGGCACACTGTTTTTTGTCACCTGCTTGCTTTTCCTGTACTTGGCACTGCTGGCTTCATCTGCTGGGATCCCCAAAATATGTCTAGCCTTGCCTGTTGTTTCCCTTGGCAATTTCTCTGTATGTTGTCTCATTCCCTTGGTTCTTCAGACTTGATGATCTCAGTATTCTGGCCCCTTCTCTGAGCATCTTCAGCAATCTCTACAACCTTTAATATGGTTCTCACTTTATTCCAGTAAGCTGCTCATATGTGTCTACCCCTCTAAGGATACGCTTGTTAAGGAACAAGCATTAAATATCAACTACGATTTCACCAAACAACTAACCCAGAGGGAGGGCTCAGGATGATCCTGTTGAATTAGTGAATGAGTTGACCATGCCTTATCCACATGGTTGTTCAAATTCTTCAGTGAAGTATGCTTTTCTTGCTGCTCTTCAAGGAATAGGTACAGAGCAGTCGACTGACCTATAGGAAGAAGGTTCTGATATTTTTCCTTGAAACTTTATAAAAATTATTGCACGTAAAAGCACAGAATCTCTCCTGAATCATACCCAAGGAGGGTTTTCCTAGATTTGTTAAACTTTTACCTTTCTTGAGAGTATCCATGAGAGTATACTAAACCAACTATGTAAGGTGTATGATCATTAAGCAAGGCTGCCTTTGTGCCTCAGAACTCTTCCAAATAATGTGCCATGTCTTTCACCTTGAGCCTATTAAAGTCTTAAAATTTCAGTGCTATTGAGTAAGTGATATTTTTGAAGGCTAACGTCTCTCTATTTTAATGTAAATTATCTTCATGAGCTTTGCTTCCAGGAATTGGAAATTTTGGGATGTGGGAAGCCTTTAAAGAACATGTGTGGAATTTTAAACCTTTAAAGAACATTGTTCTTGGAATCTCATGGGAAATGGCAATATATATATATATATATATATATATATATATATATATATATATCACTTGTTTGGCGATGGTTCTGCCATTGTTGGTGTTGATTCCTCTTTCACACATCTCTGCCTTGAATGATACAATCTTTAAGTATTAAAAAAATACATTTTCCCTAGTGTATTTATATCAAAATGAGAAAATGATATGATTTCCTTTGGTTATTTATATGTCCCATTTCCTTCAAGCCTACATCTCTCAATGCCACATTGTAGCTGTTCATGCATTATGGATGTATGTGCATGCATGTGCAGTATATGTCCTCATGTGATCAGAGGCTAAAGTGGGACTTCAGGTACCCTGCTCCATCACTCTCTATTTCACTCCCTTGAAAAAGGCTCTCTTTATGAAATGATGCTATGGACTGACCAAGCAAGCCCAAACAATCCTTTTCTCTCTTCCCCCTATAGTACTAAAGTTACAGGTATACACGACCACACCCAGTTTTTTTGCTGTATCTGCTAGAGACTTGAATTCTGGTTTTCCTGCTTGTATGGCAATGGTTCTTATCAACCGAACCAACTCGTTAGGTCCCAATGTACTATTTTCTAATTATCAGTGAAGAGCTATAATCTCCTTTCCTATTTCCCAGCCTCCTCCTACCCAACATGATATGCCTGCTACATTAGTCTTTATTTTATTTAGTTGTTTTAAATATAATTTGCCAGTGACTCTTGCTCAGTATGTATCAATCTGTCCTTCCATATAGAATACTAAGTGCACAAGAAACAGAATTCGTTTTGTTTTATTTTCTGTTGTGTCACCAGAAGCCAGATTATCACTTAGTATATAGTAGATGAACAATAAAGATTTACAAGAAGACAAGTGAAAAAGTGGTCAGCATTGGCTTAGTAGTACTGTGAAAGTTAGTGGTTCCTCTGCAATCATATGTGTTCTTTCTGGAGCCACCAACATTACCCAGTATAAAGGAGACACACTTTTGTGTTGTGTTTTTGGCTGGAAATGATAGACCCAGGTGTTGCCAGGTACCTTTTTTCTGTAGACTCTCATTTGGCCTGGGATGTTCAAGGGCTTTCTGGTTTATACTTCCCTCCTCGCAACTGACTTCATCTGCAGATATAGCACCACTGGCTATGTTTAGCTTTGCGTGGTTTCAGTGTTTATTTTCTATATTTCCACATTGCTATTTTAGCTTATTCTGTAATTAAATAAAATGCCTTGTTCTCTCAGAATAAGAGCAACGAGAAGAAGGACAGTGTTGCCTGTGCTGGCTAGTGTAAACTGATGTGATCATCTCAGGGGACCTAGATTAGTAGATGGAAACCTCCAGACAGAAGCCCTTCTGAGGAATATTTGACAAGTCATCCTTCTTTGAATCTCTGACAAAATCTTTAGCCTGTTTGCATTTTCACAAGCTCTCAGACACTCAGAGATGGGAAGACTAGCTTGTAAAGATTCCAGAGCACAAGAGGCCAACATGGCTAGGAACTAAACTTGCCATCTGATATCATGGGAACAAATGTCTCCATGTGTAAGGGCTCAGATGGGGGTCATTTAAATTGCAAATTTATGTAAAAATAAGACAATGTGGTATTTTAAATAGTTATTCCGTGTAGCTAGAATCATATAAACAGTCTTAGGGATAAAGGTAGAAATCACAGATGTACAAAGTTCAGTTCTAAAATAGTCTATATTTTAGAAGAGACTTAGCAAAATATCTCTAGGGAGTCTGTTTACTCTGGGAGAGCCTGGAGGCATGGTGAACAAAGAGTGTCAGATCAAAGACTTTCTGCCAGCTTAAGTTCATTTATTTCAACAGGCTGCTCTCATTCTCTCTGTCATTTGGCAAAGCTTTATGTTAAAAGAAAAATCTAGAAGGCACCTCATTAAATAAATTGTATTTATTATATAAATATAAATCTTTTTTATATTTATCATATATATAAATCTTTCAAATAAATTGTACTCCTAGCCTGCCTGCTTGCCTTTCTTCCTCCCTCCCTTTCTTTGTCTTTCCCTCCCTCCTTCCTTTCTTCCTTTCTTCCCTTCACCCTGTTCTTTCCCCTTCTCTCATTGCACACCCCTTCTTTAAAAGAGGATTTGTTTTTACCCGATAAAAAGTACAAAGTAAATAAAGCCATTTATTTAAATGAGGAATTAGACAAAGAACTGGATGAAGAGAAAGTAACTGTGGCCACAATAAGGACCAGCAGTCTCCTGTAGGTTAGTGAGTAGATATAGGACTGAGCTCAAGAAGGACTGTGCTGAGACTGCTTCATGAGAAACCTGGATGTCAAGGTAAAGCTCAGGTTATGTGAAAGTCACTCAGTGCTCTCCAACCTTGGTTTTCCACTCAAGGAGGTGTATATACAGAATGTCTCTGGCTGAGAGTGATTGTGCTGTGATTAGCAGAGTGGGCATCCCGTGCTCCCTGAAAACAGAGAGTGAGAATGAGTGGCTTGAGGTGCCAAGTCAAATGAGCATTACACACTGGTTAGAAATTAAAGAAAAATTCTGCCTGTGTGGGTTTAGAGGGCCCTTGTTCAGGTGCATAGGCCAGACTTAGCCAGAGAAGTAAAGAAATGACTTAGATTTTGCCTGTGATTGTACATAAAGCTGGTTTTTAAATGTTGATCCAGCTGTGTTTTCACATGAAGTATAACTCCTCCACCTACTATAGCAACAAAAAAATGAGATTATCGTAGTCACATTTTAATGAAGCACTCACCCCATATAACATATGGAGACAAAACCAGGGTGCCATGGGGATGCTCTATTATAGAAATGAAGATTAGAAGTCTGAGAGAAAAAGGCATTGATTTGGACTAAATTACCATGTTGAACATAGAAAGAAGATTCTTATGTCTTTGTGACCACACGTAGCTGATCTTGCTTGGTAAAGCAAGATTTGCCTCCAGCTTAGATGGCTAGGTTGTTGCACAGTGTTGGTGGTTAGGTTTTGTCCTCTTGACACAGAGAGGACCATCTGGAAGGAAACACTTTGGAATTCAAAAATATCACTATGCCAAGAACCTCATTTGTCTGAGCCCTAAACAAATGAGTGGAAAGAAAAGACCATACACAGCTCACAGTTGCTTGAAAATTGGTATTTTTCAACAACTGGAAATGTCATGTGACAAAATCACCTTTAAGAAGAGCTTGACCTGTCACTGGGTAATAATCCTCATTTTGCCATTTCTACACTTTTCTATAAATACATTTCCCTTTGCCCCAAATGTTTTATCTTTGTAGTCTCCTGTCCTCTGGGGAAGTCTAGAATAGAAACCCATTAGCCCAGATGACTGTGCACCCTTCGCTTTCCTTACATTTTCTTCATCATACTAAATTACTATGTTGAACAGAGAAATAAGGCCTTGTGGCCCCACACAACTTGTCTTTCCCCATAAAGTAACATGGACCTCTGGCTTAGGTGGGTATGGTTGCTCCACAGTGTGCTGGTTAGGTTTGTGCCCACTTCACAGAAGATAGGGCCATCCAGGAGTATGGAACTTAAGTTGATAAAATGCTTTCATCAGATTGGCCTATAAACAAATTTGTGAGACATTATCTTGATAAATGTTTGATGTGGGAAGACCCAGCTCACTGTGGGTGGTGCCACCCTAGGGCAGCTGGTTGAGTATAAAAATACTATGAAGAAGGAACCTCCTCCATGGTTACTACTTCAGTTCCTGTCCTGACTGCCTGTCATGATGGACTACAGCTATAAACTACCAAGACTGTAGGATCCTCTTTCTATTCATAAGATGAATGATTCCCTTCTCAAGTTGCTCTTGGTCATGGTGTTAATCACGGTGATAAAAACATAACAGTGACATAGGTTAAGTTACCAAAGGCAATTTCAATTGTGTTCTACTGTACTTCTTCCTTAGAAGTAGAGACTTAGAATAAATAGCATTAAGGATAGATGCCAATTGCTCTGGGAAGATATCATAGCCCCCTTTTCAAGTGCTTTTATTTATGTTGTTCTAATCTTGCCCTCAATCCAACCATCTTTTTTGGTAGGTATATCTGAAGGCATTATGATTAAGAACTTAGAGTTTGCAGATTTACACCATCTGCTGCAGCTTTGAATAGGTCAACTCTCTGAGGGTCTGTTTCCATTGCTATAAAATAGAGTGGGAACATGATATTTATTTTTAGAAGATTTTGTGGAGGGACAAGAGAATAATTTGGGGACGACAACAGTTTCTGACACATAATAAACAACAAAACTTAACTGTTCTTTTCACAAACAAGTCAACTGAAACCTGAAATAATGAAACAGTTAAAGTATACGGTTTATTAACTGTCCCTTGATAGCTCTATGTTCTCAGGGTCTGAGATTCAGGTTCCTCATCCTATCAGAGAGATAGTAATAGTGGTCCAGCAAGATGTTTGCGAACACAATAAGATGGAGTAGGGGTGTCTTACACCAAGCCTTTTGCCAGGTTCTTGTCATCTTGACTCCTCTCCCATATTTGCTGGAAATTTGGGATGCCAGAGGGTTGTGAGGGTCAGTCAAGGGAAAAGTTGAAATGATCTAGGAAGATTCAGTTCCTTCAGATTTCATCTGCCTTTTCTTCATTACACAGTCATTTACTACACTGGCCACTAAAATATTAACTATACAGCTTCTCACACTCACTTCATCTTTCTCAACAGCACACAATAGTTTTAACAGGTGTTTGAGAAATCCCACTAACCTTTCATTGACATGTTGCTCAAAACACTGCATAACATTTCAAAGCACATATTCTTTAGAAGTAAGGCCCAAACAGTTCTATATCAAGAATCAGGCTGTGAGAGTTGGGGTGACCCACTGAGAAAGGTTTCTGCTCTACACCTTACAACTATTCTTGGGTTTCAGGGACTGCCTATTGAGTCACTTATGGACTGGAGCCTGTGTACTCTCTCACAGCTAGAAGGGCAAAGTCCCTCCTTGTGATTAGGAAGCAGTCAGTAGGAGTGCACGCTGGGCAGAGAGACTTCTGGGAGATGGGGTCTACTTGATAGAAGGTACACGGTCTCCAACCTCATACATTTCCCACTTTCTGTTTCGAGAGAAACACACGCAACCATAATGGGTGACCACTGGCTGAGCAGTTCTGTGGGGATAGGGGAAGTAGGGGTCAAGTCCAAAGGGAAGCTCAGAGAACAAGAGAGCCATGAGAATCTGGAGCTACTCACCCATTTCTACCAAAACATGTATTTCTAATTTTGATGAAAGTTTAATATCTATTTTTAAAAACCATGTTTTAAACGAGTAGTCCTTCAAAACGAAACATTCTGAGAAAAAGTTTTCTGAGCCTTTAATGAATAATTTATTGTCTTAAATGTCCTAGTTTCTGAAAGGAACTCAGCTTTACAATTCATAGTAAATACTAAATCTTTCAATTAATCTATTAGAGGTATTCCATCTTAAATACAGCATTGGTATTTGAATGAATACCAATGAATACACCTGAATATTGTATTTCAAAACATCTCTGCTTAGAGGACCCAAGATTAGTTCCCAGGACACACATCTTGTGACTCTCAACTGAGTATAACTGAAGTACCAGGGAATCCTCTGCCTCTAGACTCTAGAGACATTTGTACTCACAGCCACAAATCCTGTACACAAATACTTTTAAAATGAGAATAAATAAAAATTTAAGCCACAAAGAAGAATTTCTGCTCATATCAAACAAGGTTGATTCTGTAAATGTACACATGGTTCAATGCAAGAGACTTTTCTCTCAGAAGTCACACACTGATAAGTTAAAAGAATTCAGGAACCCATGGAGATGACACAGTAGCTAAGTATACCTTCAGTGCACACATGAAAAGTTAAGTTCAAATTCCCAGAGACCACATGAAGCCAAGCATCAATACTTGACCTTATAACCCAGATACGGGTGTGTGGAGACAGGCAGAGCATGGAGCTCACTGGTCACCTTACTTAGGTGAAACTGAGAGCTCTGGCTTTAGTAACATAACTATCCTGTCTCAAAAATTACTATGGAGAGTAATAGTAGACAGCGCCTAATGTTCTCAGTTGACTTTCACATGGGTGCTCCTGTGCACATGTTCCACTCCTACATGGGCATCTACCACACATACATGCCACACACACAGACACACACACACCACAGACACATCATACATTTACACACACATCCAAAACCACAGACACGCATACACACACACACCACAAACACATACTACACACATAATTACACATACTCCCTCCAATACACATACACACACACCACACAGCATACCTCAGACACATACACATACACACCATGCAAATACACACAGTACATACACACACACACACCAAAAGCAGGAAGACATTAATGCCTTTAATTTAAAGAGAAGGATGGACTTATAAATTACAGATGCCAGGGTGGCATTTGACCAAAACTTAAAACCTAAGTCCCACTCATTTTTTTATATTAAATGTTAAAAAGCACACTGAAATAGCAAAAGAAAAGGATAGCATCTGTCTCAATAGTTAGACACATTGTTAAGTAGAAATTATGGCCATTAAAACCAGCATAATTATAAGCACTGTGATGTAATAGAATATATTACACAGAAGATTTTGTTTTTTTAATTTGGAACAGTGTAGCAGTTTGACACATAAAAATCAGAATATGGATGGTTTTATAACAACTTGAGTATTCATTTGGAAGTGTTGAAGGAATTGGTTGTAAGATAATTATGTTCAAAGTGGTGACTGGATAAGATGACCAACCATAAAATACACACAGAAATTATTAGCTTGTCGGTTAAAAATTAATATCCAGTTAGAAACATAACAGAGAAGTGCCTTCCAAACAACATGCAATTCTAGATATCAAAATATCCCATCCTCATATCTTTCTGTGAAAACAATTCTTCTAATGAACAAAAGAGTAAATCTTAAAAGACAAATAGTTTTATCACGTTAATCTATGAAAATTAATTATAGAAAATAACACAATGTATAAACTAGCATTTAATTGTTCATGTTTTAAAAATATCTAAGAAAATAAATATGTAAGAAACTCAAAATAAAATTACAAATTTAACAAGTAAAGGACACAGAGTTATAAAACTCAGCACCTGAGGATATATTTTATCAAAAATTCAAATTTAGAATAGTGGTATAGGTGAGGAATTAGGATATAGCAAAGAAGAACCATGTTTTATGTGTGTGCATGCATATATGCAAGTGTATATACATGATTATACATCTGTAAAGATATATATGATTTCAAACCACTTGAATCAGTTTGTGAAAAGTATAGCTATTCAAATGCTAACAAACCAAAAGCCAATAATTATGGAAAATAATATGAATTTAGATCCTCTTATTACCCATTTACTTAAGAATATATGTTAGTTAAGGTTTTAATTTAAGTAAAATTAAAATATTATTTTGGAAAATATCAGATATATTTAATTAGGATAAAACTAAAAAGGCAATATATGTAAAATATTAAAATACAACATAAAGAAATATTTATTTTGAAGTAAGAAAAGCATGAAGAAAATGTTTGGTAGATATTCATGTATTAAAAAATAAAGAGATATAATGGCATAGTGGCACATGCCTTTAATCCCAGCACTCTAGGAGACAGAGGTAGGCAGATCTCTGAGTTCAAAGCCAGCCTGGTTTGTAAAACAAAGTGAATTTCAGGACAACTAGGGTTACACAGAGAAATCATATTTCATATGCATATATATAATATATATGTATATATACATATATATGTATATATATGTATCACATTATTATAGATACATGTGTATATGTATTATATCATATATGTGTATATATGTGTATATATTATACACATATATGTATGTATGTATATATATTTCTGTTCATCTCAAACACCATAAATGCAATGTAACAGTAAAAGACAAACAAGAGAAGCTGTTTCCAATGTTGCCAAAGGAGGATTTAATTTAATGAATAATGAACTCTGAAAAATCATTAAGAACAAAGTTGACTGTCCTTACAGAAAAATCAACAGAATCAATTTCTAGATGGACGGTCAATAACAAGAATAAAAGCCCAACCACAGAGAAAATCCAGAAGCAGTGGGTCTGTTATTGTTTTCTCTAATCTAAGTGTTAAAAGATTCCTATGAAAACATACACAGAATGAGACAAATGCCAGTGCAGGTCAGAGCATGTACTCTCTGAGTGAAAGTCTAAGGAGCTTTGTATTCATCAGTAATTACTGGAAAATATATTTTATAAACTATCAATTTCATATCTCAAAATGAATCCCAGGAAAACAACCAAAGCTGTATGAGAAGATTTAACTACATTATTTTTGTGGAGGGCTGGGGGCGTGGGGAGAATAAACCCAATATCCAGAAGAAAGGCTTAGTTCAATGTAATAACATACATGCATATGATAGGTGAGTATAATATTCATTATGGGAGATATTTATGGAATGCTAAGTGAGAATTCATAAAACGTGAGCCCGATTTTTAAAGAAGAGAAAGACGTTAAAGTCAATAGTTGATGGTACACACCTCTAATTCCAGACTTCTCAGGCTGAGGCAGGAAGACTGTTTCAAGTCTACCTGATTTGAATAACAAGACCTTGTTTCAGCACATACACACACACACACAGAGAGAGAGAGAGAGAGAGAGAGAGAGAGAGAGAGAGAGAGAGAGAGAGAGAGAGAGAGAGAGACTCTGGGAACATGGTTTTATAAGAAAATATCAGTATCTATGCCTCAAAAATATCATAGTTAATTTCTGTACTCCTACTAAGGTAACTTCTAGAAAAATGTTTCCTCATATAGGAAATGAAGAAATAATAGTAGATTGTTTCTAAAAGATTTTTAACAAAATGGTTCATAATTCCCTGAGTAGTGATGATGAATAACATTGGGAGAATTTTAGAAATCTAAATTTGCAGTTATTAATAATAGGATAAAAGTAGGCTTGGCCCAAACTACACTCAAGTTTAATTACAATTTAAACCATGGAGTGTGTGTGTGTGTGTGTGTGCGCGCGTGTGTATGTACCCTCATGTGTATGTATGTGTGAATGTGTTATGTGTATGCATATGTATATGTGTATATGTGTGCATATGTATATGTATGAGTGTATTGTGTTTTTATGTGTGAGTGTGTTGTGCATATGTGTGTATATGTGAGTATGTTGTGTGTATATGTGTATGTATGTTGCTTCCTGTGTCACAAATGTATCTTTTGATGTGGGGTGGGGTAAAGTTCGTGAAGACTGAGGTGGAATTTGGCGGCTTCCCCCTTAGAGCTGCCATGCTTGTCACAGAATCTTATTAATGTGGGATACATACGGTTCATACTTGCTGTTTGGAACCCTACTGAAAATTCTTGGTTCTGGTAAGGCTCTGTAATCACAAGTCACACTGAGAAGCTGGAAGAGCTGTGCTGATTGAAATAAATCCTGTCACTAAGTAGAGCTTTGTCTGTGCTTGAAGAATTTGTAGGAAGTGCCTCTGCTATCATCATCTGAAGAATGTCACCCAACTCTTTCTTCTGGCCGATAGTTAAAATGCCTGCAGAATTATAAAATGTGGTATTTCAAATGGGTTCCGGTACCTTGTTGTGGTCATGAAATGAAACACACATGTGCATGTGTATGCGCGCACACACACACACACACACACACACACACACACACATACACACTCAGTTTTAATTTGCTATTTATTACCACATTCACAGTGGTTGCTTGGAGGCCATGCACAATGGTGCAGAGTGGCTTTGTAAAAATGATCTGTCTTGTTCTTGCTTAACCTGGCAGACGTCATGAACTTCTAAGAGGGAGCATATTTTATTTGCCTTGCACCACCGGAGGCCTTGGCCAGTGGCCACTGTTTGTTCAGTGCTAGTGTTGACAGGTGCTTTTGCCTAGGGAGCTCCTGGTGCTTTGCAGAGTTAGTCAGCAGTTCCCACAGCAGCCTTCATGCCTGAGAGTGCAATGCGGATTCACGGGAGCTCCAGCTTCCCTTATTTCTGTTTACCCAGTGAAACAAAACAAACATGCCAGGTTCCCTCAAAGGCCTGGCTGCAAGAAATGCTAGTTCTATGTCATTGGGAATTTACTTCTTGTGTAAATAGATAAATTCCTGTGAGGGAAATTTGCCACACACCCAACTGAGAGGCAAGGCTACCTTCTGCTGAGGATCTGCGTCATCCCCTGTCTTCTGTTCTCTGTCTTCTGTTCTCTGTCTTGTCCCTAAAGAAACAAAACCCAACCATCCTTCATCCCTTTTCTGCATCACTATTCTCAATTATTTCGATTGGTTTTCTAAATACTTACACAATGTATATCTTCATTGGTTAAGTAATCGTTAATATCTTAGTACAGAACGCATAGTTTTAAATGGAAACTGTTTGTCCATTGTGTTCAACTACAAATTTCTGGTACCTAGGGGCATGCCTGAAACATAATTGTAATGCAGCAGTCTGTTGGATGAATGAATGACACTGCTCAGTGATGCCATAAGATCTCATTCAAGTCCCTTATTTACAGTCAAGTTCAGAAGGCAGCCAAATGTAAATAAGCAAGACCAACTTGCAATGTAAAGAGACTGCTATTATGCTCCTCCGTGTTAGAAAGATCTGAGATGAAATGGAACACTAGTCAGAGGTTTTGCTTTCATTAGTTGCAAGAACAGAAACCAAGCTTAAACTGACTTCAAAATAAAAGAGAAAAAGAAGCCAAACAGATGATGTTACTGAGAAGTTTAAAGTTTGTTCTTAGAGTTGACAACATGCTCCAGACCTTGTCATGAGGTGCTTAGAACAGCCCTTCTTTCTGTCTTCCTCTTTCCTCCCTCTGCCTCCCGGACCTCTTTAAAAGTTCCCTTGTGGGAACACAGAGAATGAAGTATCACCTGTGCTGGTCCCTGGAAGAGCATCTGTTTCCCATTACAAAGAGATACTTACCAACGACTCCAAAATCAAAGATGTTTCCTTTTGGCTGCTCATCCTTTTCTTTCTGGTCCATTCCACACACTAGCTAGAGCTAAGAAAGAATGGGGTAGTATATTGAAATGTACCTCCTGTAAGAGGATGGATATCAGGACTAACTCCCTGGTAGACAGACCATAAAACCACGGTATGGCTGGACTGGTATGAAAACACAATTTTCACACAAATGTTTAGTTGTGCTGTAGTGTGTGAGAAAGGCACACCTGCTCTTAAAGGGGGCTTTTACACCAGCCCCCTTTAACGATTTGCTCACTTTAACTTACTAAATCCAATACTTACTCAGCAATTTGATATACCAGGCTCCAGGCTACATACCAAGTATAAAAGTGTGCTCAGGAGTTACCCCATTAAATAGCTAATTCAGTGTTAAAGAAAAAAAAGAAGAAAAAAAGATCAGTTGGTGACCAAATCTAAACTAGAAATTTTGTTAAGACCTAATATTCTACCATATCGCCATCTTTTCTTTCCTTCTGGTCCTTTGAAACTTGAGATCACTTTGAAATTGTTTCAGAGATGAGAAGTGAGATTTGGACTGAAAGATACTTCTCTAGGAAATCTTTTCCTCTCGTCATCCAGTTAAACTAGATTTGGCACTCATATCCTGCCCATGGATAACACGATTGAGAAAAACCTCCAGTTTCTCACTTGGGTTGGTTTTGGGGTAAGAGAGAGAAAAAGACCATACTATCAATGTGCTGGTAGTGTTTCAACTATTCCCAAAGCCATGGTAAGCTTGCAAAGAGTAAATATAATATATCTCAAGTCTAGCTGGGATGTTTATTCAAAGACTATGAGTCTTTTCCTCCCACTAAAAATAAGATAGCATTGCTATAGTAATATAAAGTTAATGTAATCTATACTAGATTATATTCATTTTAAATATTTTTTAAGCCCTTTAAGGTGTCATGGACCCTTGGTGAAACATCTATAATGCTATCATAAGGCTTTCTTTTTGGTTTAAAAATTTTTTTAAAAAAACCAGTTTTTCTTTTAATTTTGGTTATTTCATACATATATACAATGAAATATGGTTCTATTTGCCCCTCATTTCTCCCACCCAAATCTTCTATTTTCTCTTCAATATTCCTCTCCAAACTTCATTCTTTGTTTTTGATGAACCCACTCAGTACAGTTAGTGGCATCCATACGTGCATGGGTGTGAGACCATGCAGCAGAAACCTACCAGTAGAAACCTACCAGCCGCCACACCTTCTGTAAGGCTGATACTCTCTCCCCAGTCTCTATTCAGGGGGTTGGAGATCATCTACCTCATGGTGATGTGCTGGTTTGTTTTTTATTAAAATCTGGCTACTCTGAGTGGGTATTTGGACTACTTTTCAACTCTTTTCTGTCTACTGTTCATCCTTCGGGTGTGAGTGTGTGTTTACTACTAACATTAGTTTGTTACTAACATTAGCAACAGGTAAGCACTCCAAAGACTCCACTGCTGTAGCAAAGCTTTACCAGAAACCCCTCGGGGTTCTACCTGCAGGTTCCCCACAAAGCACTGCCTTTTCTTCGTGAGTTTTCCCTCTTGAATGACTAATGTCATGAACCACGATGACTCCACAGTTGCATGTACACTGTGAATTTGTACAATGTGGAAAAGCTAGGGGCATTTATGCAGAGAGCACCTAGAATTTACTTGAAATAATACATCAAAAATGTTGGCCCACTTTCCCTGTAATGCAGCCGAAAGCCAATCGACTATATAGGAAAATAAATGCTCGCTCGTGTTCAGTGACATGCCCTGCGCCTGCCATTGACACCGAGTTGTATCTGGATACTTCCTAAAGCCAGTTGTCTGTGGCTTTAGGAAACAGCCAACTAGAATTCAGAAATTTCACCAATACTTATTTTCTAAGAAAGTCCTGGTTGAAAACTGTCTAAAACCAAACCAGGCGATGAATTTCGCACCCATTCTTTTTCCAAGCATCATTAATAAACTGCAACTTTAAAAAAAAAAAATTGGAAGCCTATCCAAGCAAATATTTTTGGATTGAAAATCAGTCCTGCTATTTTCTGGCTTCATAGTGCCCATGTGCTCCTCATACTGCTGACAGTATTCAGTTCTGGGGACCCTGTTCTAGGTCTTGAATCTGGAAGGATGAATAAGGTGGTTACCATTAAACGGCAGTGTGGGGTGGGTTCAAGAGCACTGTCTTAGCAGCCTAAGGTACTGTGACTAAAATGATTCTGAATGTTAAGTTAATGAAACAAGATCAAATTCGGGTGGGGGGGAGTTAACCAGTGATGTTTGCTTTTAGTGGGTTAACCAGTGACATTTGCTTTCTCTTTCCACGTCTGCATTTTATTTACTTTGTATGAGTGTGGATATTTGTCCTAGAAGATCGCTGGGTTAGAACCCAGGGTGTACTGATTGCACAGGTTTCAATAACATCACATCTCTCCTTTGTTTTCTGAAAACAAAACGAAAAGAATGAAGAACAATGCCATCAGCCTTTCTACCATGAAAGAGATAAGACTATCTCTAAATATGCTATTGGTTTAATAGAATATATATGAATTAGCCCAGGGATGGAAACAGAGGCCTCTTTAACTCCATAACACAAAATATACCAAACAAGACAAACAATATGATGCTATACAATATTAGTGGTCAAATCTTTATGTTTCCACTTAACATGTATGTGACAGAGGGAGTCCTCACAAAGAAAAATAGAATTCTTCCTATTTACAGGATCAGTTTATAAAAACAAGTAAGCTAACACTGGGGAAAGGTGTAGTAGTCTCATACAGAGAGACTGTCTCTATGCTTTGCCTCTGAATTACTGTCCTGGGTGGGGTTTACACTTTGAGTGGGTCTACACTCCTCATGATGTCTACATCATTGTCCTAGTGGCTACTTCACTCACACAGTCCCTACAAGGAGAACTTCCAACTAACAGGTTACAATCACTGATAGACCAGTGTGTCCTATGATTGTAGGAATCTTTCTCCATTGCTTTGAATGTCACTAACAGAAATGAATTCTTTGTTGTGCCTTTTCTTGTCTGTGTTACCAAGAGCAAAGATCACTTCTTGTCAGTAAGATGCTGACTTTAATGGCTGAGTCATAGGAACATGGCTAGAAAGTCTTCCTCTGCAATGGGCAGAGGGACAGTAGAACAGGACACCAGACCTTTGTTAGTGCCTTTCTTTGTCTTAGCTACAGTTAAAGACAGCTTTGCCTAAATCAAAGCCACCTTGGCCTTTGGCATTCTTGTAACACTCAGACATGGTAAGAACTAGCGTCACTGGGGTAATTTAATCCTTGAGAGCCTTTGATAAATGAGTAAATCCAGGAGTTTGGTGCCAGCTCTCCATTCAATGTGCCTAGTTTTTTCTGGTGTAGAAAGCCAAGTGATGATGGATAGTCGGTCTCCACATATCACCTCCTGTCACTGCTGAGGGATTTATGGTCTGCTTGCCTCAGTTATAAGGAAAGTGTGGAGACTTTTGATGCTTCAGGTCTACAGATACTTAGCACTGTGTTTGTATTTCCAGGACTACAGTTTGAAGACTCAGGGAGCAAACATACAGCAAAGAATTTACACAATAATCTGCTAATGTCCCCTCACTTGAATACTATCTTTCATATCTGCCTGTTCTATGCATACATATCCACAGAACTTCGGTTTTGTGGCCTTCTTTGAGTTGTTACTGTCTAGTGGGTTTTTTTTTTCTTTAAAAGAAGAGACAAGAAGAAGGCTCTGAGCAGGGGAAGGAAGATAATGAAGGGAAGGGAAAGGTTATGAAAATTAAAAGTTATACATACATATATAAAACTATAAAACAGTAAGAAAAGAAAATTCCCAAAGAAGACGTAGTTACATGAAATGAAAGGGGATGTTTGTGTGTAAAGTTTGCCTGACCTGAAAGTTCAGAAAGTTCCCATAATGAAAAGGTCTGGTTTGTGGGTGGGCACCCTTCCATCCAGACAGGCAGGAATGTGGCGAGGCAGCCAGGAGACACATGGGCTCGTGGCCACCAATACAGGCACCTAGCTAGAGAACCCCACCTGGGTTTGCTCATCTTTTCTGAATGAAGATCGGGCACTTGACATTTCAGGCCTCCCCAAGATTTCTTTTGTATCCTTACACTTACTTTTCTTTCTTTTATTTGTAGTTTTTCATTTTCTACCCTTCTCTCTCTCTCTCTCTCTCTCTCTCTCTCTCTCTCTCTCTCTCTCACACACACACACACACACACACACACACACACACAATACATGCACATGGAATCTCTTTGGCCTTGAGAGTTGAATGTGAATACAGATTTTATCATTGGTGGGGACAGTCACTATGTCCTTACTTTATTCTTCACTTTCTCCCTTCTAAGAATTTGTTTTTTCTTTCAAATAAATATTGGAGCCCAGATGAATCCACTGGGACATTTGAACAATTAACCTGGACTGGATGTCCTCAAAGCACTTGCTGAAATACAGTCATAAAACTCAGCATAACCCACTGTCCCTCTCCTTCCTCTGCTTTGGGGCACATTGATTCTTGTTACCATGACGACGCCTGGGAACACAGGGATTTATATCTCTACCACTTTGTGACGAAAGACCAGGCTGGCATGAACCCAAATTTTGCAGCTGGCTATTAATTGAAGAAAACTCTGCTCTCACTCTTTAGTCAAACACGATCTGATTCAGCAGATTCTTTTTGTTTTCATCCCTTCTTTTATATCAGAAAAAAAAAAAAAAAAAGAATACTTGGCTTTGCATAGAATGGGTCGTAAATGAGCCAGGAACATACAAACTGATGGTGGTAATGCTTTTTGGGGTATTCTTGCCAATTCAATTTTATTTCCAGAAGAGTTTGAACAGATCATTTGGGGGGCTGTCATATTGTCCAGTAGGACATACTATACCCTCCATTTGGTCTTATGTACTACACAATTTGTTCACAAAGTAATTTCAAGAAAATTTTAAATTCTCTCATCAGTAGGGAAGGTAGCGCTCTTGTGAGCCGATTATGTTCTTATCATATTACATTCCAATTATGGTTTTATGCTAAATACATCTTCAAGAGACATTCATAATGGCATAAATACTCTATGAACTCACGTATAGTATAATAATGTATGTAACATATACATATATATATATATATGCAAAGCATGGTACATGGAATGTCAACAATCTTGCGTTAATTTTATAATTAAATAAGAAACTACTTGTCATGAAATTATCCAGAATGGTAAAAATTGTAGAACTTTTACCTAAAATGAAATTCCCTGTGGAAATGAGGTGGCAGAATTTTTTTTAGAAGTACTAAAAATTAGTACATCTACTTGATCTTAACTGAGTAAGTCAATTCTCAAGTTCTATCATTCCAAGAAAATATGTTGCCATACCAAGGGCCTCATTGTGCTTCCTCCACCTCAGTTCCTGTACTCACGGTTCACTTTGCTTTCTGGATGCTGAAATACTAGTCATTATTATACATTGAATCCTGAAAATGAACTCGAGATGGCAGAATTGTGCTATGCCAGAGTTTAAAGCCTTTGTTGTGGATTCACTGCGACCTGACCAATAGGAACTGGGAAAGAAATTTAAAAACAAAACAAAAACAAAGCACAGTACCTGGCAAAAGGAAAAAAAAGAAAAGAAACAAGGATTAGGATATTGCAGAAGAGACCCTGGAGAACCAGTTTATCCCTGAAGACAAGACTTGTGAATCACTAGAGGAAATGGTATCAAAGGTCATGAGGTAGTCCAACTTGGGTTACAGACGATGCAAAGCTACCACAGGCGAGAAAACATTGTAGGATGAAATAGTTATGATGTAAGTGTCCAAGCTAGGATTGAGTGTCTATGCAGTGTTTCTCAGGGACAAAGTAAGCAACGAGTGGAAGATGGAGGTGGGGAAAGTAGAATATGGCATTCTTCCAACTGAGGATCTCGCTACTCTGAGCTACTTGTGCCTGAGGGTCTTACAATGGCCACCTCCCTAGAAGACTCTGTCATGCATTCAGGCAGGCTGAACTGCACTGTGTCAGTTCAACTGAGGAAGATATAAAGCTGTGTCTGTGCATACCTGTGCAAAATGGTGCCTCGAATTTCATAAACCATTGATATAAAATAGCAATTGCTATTACTATATCCCCTCCCTTTAAAAAATGTTGAGAAAAAACTCAGGTCAAAGTCTATTTGTATATAAAGGGGAAAGTGGACAGTATGTGGTGGGGAAGGGGTGCCTTCTCATATATAAACTAGAAATGTAAGTGATCAGAGTTTTATTCTTAAGATCATTTTCTAAGCATGAAACCAGGGATATATCTTGACACATAATTGGAAATGGTTCATGAAGCTCCGTGTGTTTTTGTTTGGTGACAGTTGTCTCTTAATTGATGTAAGGTTAGAGGCTTTATATATTTTTGCACCCTAATTAATTCCCTTCTTCTGTAGCAATAGTTTTTGATATTATTTAATTTATAAACTTTGGTATCATGTTACATTCTAATTTTTCTTGTGTTTTTCCTAATTTTATTTATTTATTTGGGGTGTGTGTGTCTGTTTTTCCTAAAACAAAACCAAAAAAAAAAAAAAAAAAAAAAAAAAAGTTTGGCAACAAATGTTACACAAATTAAGCATTTTCCATTTTTTGAGAACTATTTTTGTTTTTGTTTTTGTTTTTTTTCAAGACAATGTTTCTTTGTATAACCTTGACTGTCCTGGAACTTACTCTTGTAGATCAGGCTTGGCTTTGAACTCACATAGATCTGCCTGCCTCTGCCTCCCAAGAACTGAGATCAAGGCATGCACCACCACTACTCGACATCCAAGAACCAGTCTTAGGTATAGAAATAAAGAACAATGATTAAGATAGGCTTCCATGCTAAAAAAGAAAAAAAAAAAAGAGTACTAGCTATCACGCTGCATAGTGGCTTGAGCATTAAGTCTTGAACACCCATTACTAAGGATACTCTTCTCTTTTTAAAAACATGGCAAAAGCCTTTGCTATACTCTGCTAATGCCATGAGTGATGAACATTCACGTTGTCTATTAATAGAACTGACCATATGTCTATCGGGTTAAAGCTCCCCTCTTTCAGTGTCACTTCTTGGCTACGTTTTCACCAATCGAAGCAACCTGATATAATGGTATAATGGTGAGCATCACTGATATCCTCTCGACTGAGAGATTAAAACCACCAGCTTGTGAAAGAGACTTGAGGCTGGCGCTGCAAAAAGATGTCATGAGAGCGTTGCTGTACGTTAAAGCAAAGAAGAGGGACGATGTGAAAGAACTGAAAATCTCCTCCTTGCTCCTGTAGCTATGAGAATTCAGAAATGAGCAGCGAAGGAGAGGAGGACCTAGAACTTCAAATAAGCTTATTTGTGGGCTCTAATTGTCTTGGGCTTCACAAAGGGCTGCACCACCAGCCTATTAGACAATGGTTCTCACTCCCCCTGCCAGTTTAATTGCCAGTTTGGCTTCTGAACAAAGAAATCATCATCCAGGCAAAAGTATCTTTGCTGTGGAAGGTCAAACCCCTTAGGAAAGGTTTTATCCTGTTTTTATGTTTTTGTTTTTGTTTTGTTTTTTTGTTTTCATGTTCTAAAAAAAAAATCTTACAGAGAGAAGATTTTCTATAATTATTCTATTTCATTGATTTTTTTTTAAGGAAATGATAGATCCTTATATAAAGTTTTAGCACCAAAATCAAGTTTTTGAGATTTAGACAGTAGTTATAGCTCAGATTAGATAGTAGTAGTAAGTCAGATACTGGTAACAAAAGAAGGAGGAGAGGTGAGAAGGCAAAACACCATTTTGAAACTACACAGACGCACAACCAGCTCATACACCAGAAGCTGTGTATGTAAGGCTCATCTCGAGATGAGCAGCAAAAATATCACATAGAACCTAGTTAAAAATACAAACTCTCGGGTCCGGTTGTAGGCCAAAGGGGCAGAAAACCTGCAGCTGTACCCAGAAATCCTTGTTTACAAAAGACCTGAGAAGATTCTGGTAAACCTTATAGCCTGAGAGCCACGGGTTCCAGTCGCACAGAATAAATAGTTCTATTCCCTTGGGATGGGTGGGATGCTAGTCACAAATATGAGGAAGACTATAGTGTCCACACTGCAAGTACAGATGTGTGTTAATAGCACTCTGTTTCAGAGGAAATGCAAGTTAGGCTCTGTCACCTGTTTTAAGATTTTTCTATTGTATTAAGAAGCACGCAGAGAGGTACAGTGAGCTATTTATGTAATTATGTAGAAATAATGAAGTTTGTTCTGGCAAAAAGAAGCCTATCTCATGGAAAAGCCTTCAGTAATATTCTGTCTAGACCAAATATTCATTTTAGGGGCAAGACACACAAAAGAAAATTACCTTCTTCATCAAGCACAAGGGAAATGATGTTTTAATTCTGCAGAGAAGTAATTTTGTTTTCTTGGAGAAATGGGAAGACTAATATTAATAATTGAATTTACTTCTCAAGTATAATGATGGCTGCTATGGTTCTTACTAAGGTTGAAAGAAATAGAGGGGGAAAATGAAGTTGAGAGGGCTGAGAAAATGACTTGCCTGACAAAGTATTCGCACAGAAGCACAAAGACCTGGGTTCAGATCCTGGCACACAAGTAAAAGCCACATGCTGTGGTATATATCTGTATTCCACAGGAAGAAGGGGCAGGATTGGGCACACTAAAGCTCACTGGCCAGCAGCCTAGCCCAAACAATGTGATCTCAGTACATTCAGTGAAAGACCATTTGTCAGAAATGAAAATGTATCAACGTGCAATTACAATAGGGTGTGTGCTCACTTTCTACGTAAAGGAGAAGAAAGATGTTATGCAGGCAGTGCCCACTTCTAGACTCCAACACCTCAGACAAGGGTAGGTATTAGGAAGGGGACACTGCAGGTTACCTGATGAGACATTAACTGGGCAAGGGCAGAGGAGAGTCAATGGCATATGCAACGTTCTAAAGTGGACTTGTCCTAACACATGTCTTCCACCTGGGTGGATTCTTGGGCTGGAAGCGGTGGCACAGAGTCTGGAGAACTACAGTAGATAAGGCTGAGCAGAAGCAGGGGACTTTGTTCCAGCAAAAGGGGAACTTCGTGGTTTAGGATTTGTTTGTAACAAAAAGACTGGATGGTGTTCTGTGCTGCAATAAAGGCCATTAGGGACATTGGCCCAGTAATTCAGACATGTGGGTATAGCCTGAACCAGCTCTGGGACACGGAAAATAAAAACATTTAGAGATGCTATCCTGTAGGTCTTTAGACCTCATAGTTCACTGGATTTGAAGGCTGGGGAGGGATAACTACCTTTCATTCATTCAGGGCAGCTGGACGGATAGAAGGCTGTGTACTCGGGTAGGAAGGTCAAGAAAGAGCAGGTTTTAGGAGGAGCTCTTCTATTGCTTTCTACTGAGAAGTTTCTGAGACCCCTGTAGCTGATCCAATGGAGAGGCCTCAAAGAGCAGGGAGAAAGCAACACAGGCCTGGCACTTAAATAACCCGGCAGTCCTGCTCCCATTGTTCTCCCTAACCACAAAAATAAACCCAGTGTCTCAATGCAGAGGCTAAAGCCAAAGGCCCTGCTTTACGTGCCCAGTGATGCTCCCACACACACACAATGAAATGGGGTCTACCCCAGATGCCAGTTTTAAATGCTGCATGCATTTTAGAACTGCACAATTCTGAAACAAATAAAAATGAAAGGCAGCTAGAAAGCAATTTGGTTTGTTCAATAAAATCTACTTACCAAAAAGCCAGGTCTACTATCTGTCTGTTGGGATTATATTTCAACAACGGTGGATGCCAGAGAACTTAGGGCATAAGAGAACTCCTAATTTTCGTTAGTGATAATTTCTTATAATAAAAAAATGTATTAGCTCTAGATTTTGTTTGGTAAAATGAACAATAAAAATAAATAAACGCTATGATAGCCAGAGTGAAGTAGGTACTCCCATTTTGAGGAAAAAGGACTACACAGTCTCCATATTGATGTTGTGCACTGCATTTTGAAATAGAGTATTTTAATTAGAATGGAATTCCCTTTTGTCATATCAAGGAAGAATTTAAGAGGCCACATGTTTATTGAATAAAAGTGGTATGAATGTTAAATCTTCACAGGAAGCTAAATGCTTCTCTTCCTGGATATCTGATATCGTGTGTATTTATGTACTAAGTACAACATCCAGGGTAGGGGTTTTCCTCATGGATTTGAATTACCTTAAAACAAATCCACTTTGAGCACTTTCAATATTTCTTCCTTTTCTCTTTTTTGTCTTCTGGCATTGTTTTTTTTTCTCTCTCTATAGTTTCATTGTCCTATAAAATTTAAAAATAATTATATCAGTGTGTGGGAAAATATTCCAGCCCTGTATTTCAGACGTTTTGATGATTTCAGAGCAGTCTAGTTACACATCTCTCAGCATTTCCACTTGCTAAGTTTCAATTACCGGAGCCCTTCACAAAACTCAGCCCAAACAATGTGACACTGTCTTAGGACATCAACTTGACAGATGTGTTCATTGTCCACAGGCATGTGTAAAAGCATCACTGGATATAAGGCACTAGAAGATAAGATCCACTTAGCAATTACAGGATTTTTCAGGACCGGCCGTTTATAAGCATAAAGAAAAACTAAACCTTCTCCAAATGAGTGTTAATATTTATTTTTATTTTTTGTCCTTCTCTGTGTATATATACACACATACAACTATAGGTACTTATCTTGAAATAATAAAGACAACATGTTAAATATAATCTGGCACATATAGTGTTTATGAATGACAGCTTTAAGGTCTTTGGGGTCTACATGTTGATGTAGGTTATACATGTCAATGTGGAGGAATCAAACTATGCTGTCATGTTTTCTTTCAGTAGTTTGTATTAAGTGTTTACTCCCTGTAGGAAATGTTGAAAATGCTTGTGCTAACAATAGGACCCAAATAAGTACCACGCCTACGTGCTGTCATACATATCACCTCATGTGGTTTTATGCTGTGCCCACAAGGTCAATACCAGTAGCATGACCAGAGATACACAAACAGGCTGAACGAAACATAAATATCAAATTGAAAAAGCTTCACATATTTCTTTTTAATCCACTTTAAATCAACTGAGGAACTTTTAAGAAATCTGAGACCAGATTCAATGGCACTGGAATTTCTGGGAAGAGGAACTAAGTGACTATTTACTTTTAATGTCCTAACATCTCTTATACTCTACAGATTAACCAACTTCCTTTATAGACACTGTGTGTTAGGAACTATGCCTTTATGTGCACTTCTTATCAGAAATACCACTTTCTGGTCAACCCCTACCCCCAATGACCATTTGAACTAGTTGGTTATATGGTGAAGGCACATATGTACCTATCTTAATCTAAACACAAAAGTCCTCTTAAGCATCCAAAAATTTGCATGGTGACCTGTGCAAAATAAGGGTCTCATCCAAATTAGAAATAACAAAGCTCTAACCTGTTTTCTCATTTTCCTCTATATTCCTATCCTCAAGTCCAACCCATACCTTTCTCTCATTTCCACTACTACCCCTGCTTGGACTTGGCCTTTTGTTGATCTAGAAATTGTCAGAATTTTCTAAAGTTTCAGGTTAGAGTCTATGACTAAAAAACTCATTGACTGTCCACTGCCTTCACCTCTACTTAAACTATGTGGTATAAGCCATCATTTGCAGAGTCAGCCTATGAGGCTTCATGGTGACTGGGCATGCCATTCTATCCTAATTCATCTTCAGCCTCATTCTGGTACATGCCAAGGCTCTTTTGTTCATGCCCACTGCTGATCTATAAATAATTATCTGTTTCATCCTTTGGGGCTTTGTCCTTTTGGCTCCACCATTATTGAAACCATCATTATGTGGGTAAAACTGTATTTCAAATTACTGAAATGAAGCTACAGACAAGGCAATATATATACACATACATATACACACACATGTATACATGTATGTATATATATAATTTATATATACATATATAAATTTTATATACATATATATAATTTATATATATATAATTTCTGATATGTATCATACATATTGAGATATATAATAAAAACATATCATGAGAAAAATATCCATAATTTCAGACATTCAGGAATTTTATATCAGAAAGTTTTTTGCCTATTTGGTTTTGTTTTGGCTTTTTTTGTTTTGTTTCTAATGATATTCATGCCAGAAAAGGGTTTAATCTTTGAGAAATAGATCTAAGGATCTATCTGAAAGATGCTCATAAAACAAGGCAGATTTCAACTAATATGTAAAAAGCATTTCAAAATATTACAAACCACCCTTATTTTGCACAGGTAAGTTATGTGAACTGGTGGTGAATGAAAAATAAATGTAAGTTTGAGTGGCAGAGGAGGCTCTGCTCTGTTTTCACACAATTCAAATGTCTAGTTTTTGAGATGAACTGCCCACGATTTTTGGCATTACCTCCCCAAATGATGACTCGCTTTTATTTGCAGTTTTTATAAGCAGATGTGCTTTTCATCCACGCTATCCATGGTAGGAGTTTGGCCTTCATTTGCTAGTATCATAACCAGCTTGAGGGCTAAGCACACCTTGTGGAGCTTTTATGGCCAGTGTCTCTGATTCCGAAAGTGTGTCCCAATTATACTTTTCTGACAAGTCCCTGTGCCATGTGGGGCTGCTTGTTGTTATCCACCCTGTGAAGAATCTCTCCATCAGTCATTGTGTCTATTGAGTCTTCACTACAGTACATATGCATGTCGACTAACAACAAATAGTTTGCTACTCACCAAACATCTTGCTGCTTCCAAAGAGCCATATATAGACATAGACTCCGAGAAGCAAACCACATCTATATAAAGATTGTCTTGTTGTTTGGTCTAGTTTTAGTGTATTTAATTACATCAATCTTGGAGGAAAAGAAAGATTTTTCTAAACTTGGCCTCACAGATTTTTTTTTAAGACAATGGAACATTTCATCTTAAATCTTTGGGTTTTAGGCAACCACTGATGTTTTAGGAGATTTTAATAACGTTGAAAACTACTGTCAATAAATGTAGAAGGGTTCATTCTTGTACAAATATTGTTGAAAGAAAGAAAGGAAGGAAGGAAGGAAGGAAGGAAGGAAGAAAGAAAGAAAGAAAGAAAGAAAGAAAGAAAGAAAGAAAGAAAGAAAGAAAGAAAGAAAGAAAGAAAAATTAGGGATTAGCTGTAGCTAGACACCAGGATCATTTATTCTATGCATTTGATCAGTTACAATTTTCTATAATAGTCTCTGTTGCAAAAAGAAGATTCTTAGTTGATTAGTGAGAGTCACATTCACTTATAGGAACAAGTATAAATATTTAAAATGCAGTTAAGGATTATGCTGGTTTAGTGAAGTGGCACTTGTAAGATTTCCTCCAGGATCTATGACCTCACTAGCCCTTGGCTCAGTTTCTAATGCAGGACACAATTTCCTTATTATTCAGTGACTAGTAAGGTCAAGTAGAAAGCTGTTGCTTACTACCAAGTTATGAATGCCACTATTGTCCCCTTAGGGTTATCATGCCATGCTGGCCATTGTTTTCATTCATAGGAGTCATAGGTAGTTGTTGTTCTCCTCCTTTGGAAGCGTTCAGAGTTCTCAGGGAAAAGGTTTTCAGCTTAGATCCTCCAGTTCCTGTGTCTGAAGTTCATGGTTTCCTTGGCAATAGGGATTTAAACTTCAATCTCCGTGAGATGACCAGGGTAACAACAATAGCCTATAATATTCTGGAAGTCTCCTAGACACCCTGACTCATCAGTCAGAAACTCATCAGTAGCATTTGTATGCCTGATGTTGGGGAGGGGAGTGTTAATTGTATATGGCTCATGAGGGAAGCATTGCTAGCTCAGTTTATAAAATTTAATTTAAATCATATATGGATATAGACATACATATTATATGAAATGTTTAATAAATAGATAATAATGCAATTCCTTTTGACTTTTCAGACATCTTTGTTTTTATTTGACCTTTCTCACTTGTTCTCTTCTGTGTGGAACCTTGTCTCTGCTATGTCTCTGCTTCCTAGTTTTCCCATCTCCCCCCCCCCCCCAAATCACTTGTAGCCTTTGATTTCCCTCTCTATTGTTCCTTACATCTATAGATTTGAACTTTGGGGCCACAAATGAGAGAGAACATGCAATATGTGTCTTTCTGGGACTAGGTTAATGTATTCCATAATCTCATTCTAGTTCCATCCATTTAATCTGCAAACTCCATGACTTCAGTTTTCTTTACAGCTGAATAGTATTCTGTAGGGCGTATGTACCACACTATCAGTATTCGTTCACTAGGTGAAGGACATTTAGGTTGATTCTGTCTCCGAGCTAATGTGAATAGAGCAGCAATAACCATGGATGGACTAGTGTCTGTAGAGTTAGATGTTGAGACTTTGGGCATAGACCATGGAGTAATTTTGCTGGGTCATATGAACACTTCAGGTGCAGACCATCCAGTGATGTCATATGATTCATTTTTTAATATTATCTTTAAAGGACATTGAGCATACCAGAATATCAAGCTAGCCAAGTACCATATGGTGGTTTAGGGGAAAGACTTGAAACTCAAACAGATGCCATTTTTAATTTCTTACTAAGTAAGCAAAAAGCCTTGTCTAAGTAGCATCATCCATCTTTTCATAGCCACTAAAGAAGACATGAAAAAATGTGATGTTATTTAACTCATACCATTTTTTTTAAGTATTTTATCTTAGAAGTTGTTCTAAATCAAGCAAATTGAAAACATTCAGATGGGTGGGTTTGGACCCTTGGTTTAGCAGCATTATCATTCAGTGTTTTATAGCATGGCAAGTATCTCAGACTGCCCTTGATTCTACACCCTTGCTGTAATAAATTAAGTGCTGAGAGGAGGCTTGCAATCATCATCAAAGATGAACTTGTCTAAACTAAATAACTAAAAACAAAAGCAGGCAGTTACTACAGCCCAATGGTCACAATTAATGTTGTTGGAATTGATCCTGCAAAGAATGTGATTGAGGCCAAGTCAATGTATGTTCTAAGTGCATCATCTGATGTACCTATGTACCTGCAATATATATATATATATATATATATATATATATATATATATATCACAAAATAAACTGCCCATTTAGGATTTTTCTAAATTTTGTTGCATTATACATTTTAATTTTCAAAACAATGAGAATTCAAATTCTATGATTTATATCAATAAAAAGTTAATACATAAACCAAAGAAATGCTCAAGTAATTATCATCATATTAACATTCTGCAGTGAAGGATTGTGGGAAATGAACCCTCTGTTCCCAGTCAAAATGTGATCCATGAAACAACAGTTCTCTGGACCTTAGCCTTTGGGAGTTTCACATAAATAAAGATTCTTGGACCCTGACCTAGACCTCCTGGGACAAAAATCTGCATTTTAACAAGCTCCCTGGTGATTCTTTTCACATTCATTGCAAGAAATACCAAGCTGAGGCAATACCTAAGAGGCTCATTATGAATTTTGCCATCAAGTGTATTAGAGCCTAATAGCACCGTGTGAATCCACATTATTCTTAATAGACTGCTCTAACATATGCTTTGAAAAGCTTGTTTTCATTAAGGGAGCTTAGTGGGTTTTGTCTCAGTAGCTAGCCTTAGAATGTAGGCATCTACAGTTATATTCAGAGAGTTCTTTTCAAACCTTTTAGTCATATGTTGCTTATATTTCGAAACTGTAAACTGGCCAAGCCTACTTTTAAAAGTGCAATGCTTTAATTTGACAGTCGGGTACAAGAACAATCAGTTGAAAGGAAGGCATATTGGGAATACAGAGAAGAATATGAACTTTAATCAGAATGTCCAAATGGGAGGGAAACACTTTTATCTTTTTGTTAAATGCTAATACAGGGTATGTTATGACCCTTTAAAGCCAGTGCTCTCTCATTTCAGACAGGCTCTTCTCTTTCTCCTCTACAGCTAGCTCTATGTTACTGTGTTAATTTTGCTTTTAGAGAAGCAGCTTTGCCCTCCATGATGCTCCGGGTATCATTGTTTTCTTGAATCTAGGAGCACAAGACACCTGAAATTCCACTGTCTGTTTGGACTGTCAAGTTTGTCCTAAATGTTTTCCACTCCTTAAGCTCATCTCCTCATAGTTACCTTATCAGGCCCTACTGACTCTTCTTTAGATTACCTTCCCTCTTTCCTTCCTCCTCTTTTCTTCTTCTTCTTTTTTTTATTTTATCTTTCATTTTTTTCTCCAGTTGTCCTAGGATGGAACTCACAACTTCAGTGCCTCGAGCAAGTACTCTACTGTGGAGAGAGTAATCCCTCATTCTTTCCTGAAGTTGTCATCCAGAGATGAGCAAAATTCCAAGTGATATTCAACTAGTGCAGGCTGTCACAGAAACTCTTTCCATTTCATCCTGGACATTACTCATCAGTGAATGTGACTTTAGATGCCATTCCCAGAAGGCTTCTTTTGTCTCCATATGCAGTTGTCACATCATGACTTAACTAACCAGTATCTGACTAATTAGATATTTTTCTTCTTACCAAAGTGCAAATTTTCTAGCGTGTCCCCATTTATGGCCATCCTAGTAGATCGGGGCCATTATGTTCCTTTTATATCCTCGTTCTGGTATCTATGCTATTAGCTATCTTGTCTTTAGCCAAGCTGTACCTTTTCTCAATAAGACTTGCTGGTATCACCTTAGTCTTTCTTGAGTTTTATCATATTTGAGGTTTGCCACAGGGTCTCCATCAATGATTTTATTTTCCTTTGTCATTATTACTTACGCTTGGTCTTGCTATGTAGCCCAGGCTGACCTTTAACTCACTAAGCAGCCCAAGGTGATCGTGAGCTCCTTGTGGCCCCCATTGCTCTGAGAAGGACCACACGTATGTGCTACCATGGCTAGCCATGTCCATGGCTGAAGCACAAAATGTGCATTTGTGTTTTTCCACCTATGTATACATCTTTGTGTGTCACTTAGCCACAAAACCTTTAGAGTAATAAGTCCTGCTATCAAGGGTGTTCTGTGCCTTAAAGTATACAACTCAGGATGGCTGATTTCTGACAACTTCAAAAGGAGAAGTTAAGACATAGGGTATCTTACTTAACACAAAGGCGCTTAAGTAATGCCTTTTAGTTAATGTAGCATCATTTGTTAGTGAAATGCAGATTAAAGTGAAAATAGGGGTACACGATAGAAGGCTTATTTAATTCTTTCCTAAATTTATTTTGGGGGTGGGGAGATGGGCTTGTGTATCATGGCACAGGTATGGCAGTCAAAGGAAGCTTCTAGAGATTTTCTCTTTTCCTCTACCATTTTCATCCAGTGATCAAACTCAGGTCATCAGCCTCTGTGGACAGCACCACTGAGCCATCTCACTAGCTGGAGAAGGCCACCTTTTAACATGCCTTTATCATTGATTCATCTCCTCTTCTATGTGTGTCAGCTGAGCACCACTGATTCTAAAACAATTCGGGATCCATGACTCAGAGGTGGATGACTCACCAAAATTATAGACAAACGCCTTGCTACAGATGCTTCTTGTTAATTAAATACCCAAGACAGCAGCATCAAAACAGGGGGGATTAGTATATAGCAGAGACAAAACCCTAAAGCAGTTTCTTTCTGCTGGAGACTCCTTAAGTGATTGACATTGAAGGATTTTGATGGAGCAATAATGAGCCATCTTTTACTTTGGAACACAGGACTGGAGTGTTTACAGGTACATTTCATGGTATCTCATTAGGATACGGCACTCTGAGCTTCATCCATTCTGGTCTCTCAAATGTTAACAGGATACATCAATCACAACAAACTTTTTCTTTTCTTTTCTTTTTCTGTCTTTCTTTGTTTTTGCTTCTTCCTTTTCTTGGTGATTTTAAAAAAAGAATGCTTTATGAAAATATTGCTAGAAAATGGACAGGGTTTTTCAGTGTTTCAATTAACAACATTTTACAAAAAATATAGTCATTTATTTAAAGCACCCATTTTTATAAATGTCTGAATTTGCTTATTCTCTATAGAGGTTCTCTCATGTGGAAACACCTCACAGCTCACATCTCACAGTAGGACTGCGGCCACATGAAATATTCACATCGTTGTCTGCGTATTATCTGTGAGAGAGACTCTTAAATTGGCAGAACAAAAGTATCTTTAATTTTACAAACACCTCTGTGACAGTGAAAGATGGACCTGGGTTGGGTGGTGCATGCCAGAAAGGACTCAGGAAGTGGAAGCTGGAGGAGAGGTTACTGCTTAGACACTACTACACCGCTTAGGCAGGGTGAAATATGGAGAATGAAAATAAACAAAGTATCTTCCAAACATGAAATGACAGCAAAAACAAAATAGAAATAACAAGATGAGAGTAAGCGGTAAGGACAGAGCCCTGCTGCCATTCAAAAGGACTGCCAACTTTAATCCCCCCCTTTGGTTCTGCATAAAAGGCAAGCTAGCTTTCTGAAACACGGTTAATGTTATAAATAAATAGATTTATGAGAGCTTCCCTCTCCCCGACTTTAAAAATAAAACTGAGAAGGGAAAGAAAAATGCCGTGGAGCACACAACTGTGTTTTAAACCATATCGTCTAGATTTCATGCCATGTATTCAACCCCCCAAGCAAACGTGAACACATTCAACTCTGAAGGATCCTGTCTGCATAAGAGGCATTGTGAGTTCCTACAGGGAAACATCCAGAGATGTGTGGGCTTTGCAGAACTGTTTCAATACTGGGGTTGGCCATCAGCTCTTCATTGTCTCACTGTGGTTTGTGATGCCACGAGTTTCATTTCCTTCTTTGGATGGTACTTAAGTGTTGATGTGAAGGTTTTTTCTTCAAAGCGGGAAGAGATCAGTTATTCTGGAGCCAAATTAACCCAAGTTCTGTGTTTACACATGGCAACAATGTTATTAGGATTTTATAGTAACAGAACAAAAAAAGCCTTAAATCATAACACTTTAAATACATTGATAGAAACATCAAGTAGGGGTGGCTTATAGCACAGTTGGGGAGACCTCTGTAATAGATCTGATGACTTTATTAGCATTCGGTCTGATGTAAGCTAATCTATGAATGCATTTCCAATGCTTTCACCTAGTCAGACAGATGTGGACAAGGAGCAGCTATTACAGGAACTTAAATACAGCCTTGGATGCACTGTACTTCAGTCCTGGGTTTGCAACATTTCTACCTTTTCCACGAGTATTAAAGTTGTGTTCAGTTGATTAGTCCTGTAAACAAGTCAATGCAAACTATGGCTTCTTTCTGAGAAATACAAATGATTATGACTCCAAGATTGTTCTTTATAAAAGGAAATATATATTAATATTTAAAACCCCAGCACATTGAAGTGGATAAGGAGTGGGTTTTGGGGGTTTTTTTTTGGGGGGGGGGCAGGGAGAGTTGGAAGGAGGGCTTGGGTTAGGCGAGAGTTCTTCTGGCCAAGGTACTGACTTGCATTTCTAAAGCCAATTACTCATTTTATATATTTTACTTTTAGGGCTGATTTAATTATTAGCTCTTTGGCCAGGGACTGGGGAAAGGCTCTTGTCAGATGTTCTGTTTTAAAGCTAAAATGTTTCTTTAAACAATCAGCCCTGGGAAACTTGGAAAGTCAATGTTGTCCTACCTGTAACCATTTCTGTCCTGGGATGGGGGTGGGAGGTGGGATGATCCTTACACAGGCTGACTGAAATTGGCCCCTGTAATACTAGAGCTTCTCTGTACCATGAGGTAGTTCCCCATGCCCAAGGCTATGAGAATCACAGGCATTACAAGATCATCCTGAGGATGGTAAATATGTAAGAAACTAAAACCTCATGATAACATGTATCAAGAATTGCTTTCAATTTTTCTGGCTCTCTTAAAAATCAAAATTTTTTTTTTCAAAATACAGCTTCAGTGCACTAAGGGTTACTCCGGTGACCCAAATAATTTAGTTAATGTTCAGCTTAAACATCTGACACATACCCAGAAGTCACCTGGCACTGGGAGATCACCCTTCCTAGCCATGGGGTTATCATTTGTGTAAAGCAGTATGCTATGGAGTTGTTTGTGTGTGGCTAGCAACAGTCTCCAAGTCTCGAGTTTATGGGAGAACAAAGTGCACTCCAACGCCATGACTTACGTACAAGTGTTTACCGTGAGTCACAGCACTTGCTTTAAGTCTACACCTCAAGTAAACATTCTTTAAGATTAATTTTCTCACATTTCTACATAATCTGAGTACACGAACAAATAAAGTTAGTAACACTTACATGATAGCCATTCGATGGATTGATTCTTTTAGCTCTTGAGACAGAGTCTTACCCTGTAGTACAGGCTAGCCCTGGACACATAGCAATGATTCCCCTTCTCTTCCCTCAGCCTTCTGTGTTCTGGAGCCATACACATGAGCCAGGATTTGTGACTTTTTGTTTGTTTGTTTTGTTTTGTTTTCTTTATGAAACTGAACTGATAATCATGTCTATTTTATTTGACTTCTATTTGCAGTACATTATGTTTTGAAGTTTGTGAATTTGGCAGATCCTGCAGTACTCAGGTTTTCCTGAGGCTGAGTTTCCATTTCTTTTAACCTCAATGAAGGCTAGTTCCTGCTGACTCCGTATTCTTTTTCATTCAAAATGCTTCTTCTCTGGAGTATAAATTAACATTAAAACCCTTTTTGTCTTCTCAATGAACAACAACTACCACCTTCATATCTGAGCATTCATCAATAATCAACAAAGGCTGAGTGATTAGCAAACACCGAAGAACTTACCTTCACTACATTTTCTATATTCTGGGGAAGGCATGTGTAGAATTGTAAGCACCTCAAGTATTTCTGTAACAAAAAAAAAATGGGTAGTGCCATAGGATCCAATAGAAGGATACAATTATGGCCTGTCCATGCACACACACACCTATAAACATATACCATAATCACACACAAGTAAAAATATATATGAAGTAAAAACATAGTATAACTGTCCAGGTGGAAAGGTGAAGTGTTAGGGATGGCACTGTGGCAGGTAACTCTTCCAGAACTAACCAGGAAGTTAAGTGATTTGAGATGTTTGGCTTATGAAAGCCGAATTCGGAAAGAAGTAGGAAGAGAGAGAAGATAGAGTTGGGTGTTTATCCACGTACGGCACCAGGGCCCTGTGGTTAGCTAGTGGAGAACTCGGTGTAAGGGGCTTATGTAGATACTCCAGGCCATTAGTAGCCTGGACTCTAAATGAAGGCTAGAGACAAGGGTGACTTACATTAGTAAACAAATATAATAACAAAATAATTATCTTGTGCCTGCAAGGATGAACTCTAGGTGTTATGAACCTAGATCTATCAGTACCATAACAAAACAAAACAATACTTTCTACTAAACACAGGGGAAAAAAAACTATTGACTATTGTCTACCTCCTATCTCCTCACTTTAGCAGGCCTGGGGTTTCTCTCTTATCAAGACAAGATGTGTCTGGTTTTATTTAGACTTGACTACTTTATGCCAGATGAGTCAGGTTTCCTACACATCATACCAGGAGTGTGCATCTGTAAGGGCAGGTGTCTACTCCCGACAGCCCTCTTTCCTCCCCATCTTCCAGTCACTGGCTCACTGTTCTGTCTTCCTGTCCTGGTGTCTTGGTCTCCTAGCAATAGAGATTTCTTTTTAAATAGCTATTCTTTTTTATAATTCCTTTGGCTTTGGAATATCTATGGTTAACTATAGCTCACTCTCCTGAGGCTAGCAAGCTTTTTTTTTTTTTTATTTCAGATGGACAAGGTCCTTGTGCTAACTACCCAGATTTATTCATTACACACAGTCAACTTATATCAAATCCTCATGTGACACTCTACTCCCTCCACCTGTGCCATTAAAATAATAACTTTCAATAAGAGGTAACTTTTCAAAATGTAAAATTTGGGGAAGTATGTAAAAAAAAAATTGTGAGCTAGCTCACTGGCAAGCCATTTGCCTCCAAGCCCAATGACCTGAGGTCAGTCCATGGAATCTATGTGATGAAAGGGAGCACCAACTCCTCCAAGTTGTCTAGGAGAGAAGAGATTTATTCACGTTGCCCTCTGCTCTCTGCACATGTGTGGTGGCACGACCCCTCCTGCTCCCACCTACAACCCACACCCTCTATTACCCAAACTAAATAAACATCATAAAAATGTAAGTTCTCTTGTATATGTAAAGTCTTATAGTTTCAATAATTGGAAACTTAAAGAGACTTAGTCAGTCTTTAGCCCCTGTGACTCATATTATATTTTTCTTTGAACAAACATTCCAGGATGTTGTGGGTATTATTTTTTAAACAAACAAACAAACAAACAAACAAACAGTGTCCTGTCCAGCTTATTCCCAGACAGCAGCTATTTACCCGTGGCTCTGGCTCTGGACCAGCTCCGGCTATCTAGAAAAACTGCCCTGGCACCAACCAGATGGTCAACGTGGGGGATATCTATGCCAATCCCCCACTCTGTCTCCACAAAGCTCGGCTGAACCCCAGACAATACCCGCCATGCTCACGGTTCCTGGTAGAAATGAGACTCTCAAGGCTTAATAATTAGCCAAAGGATTTATATATTTGGAAATGATCAATTAACAGGATGCCCACACAATTAGCATTGTTACCTAATACCTAACCTTTAGATATAAATTGTTACCCAGGACTGCTCTTATCAATTTGTCCTCCTCCATTGTTGCCAGTCTCCTCCGTTCCCTGACTCTTCCCCTCTCCTCCTCTTCCTTCTCCTTCCCACTCTTCATTCCTCCCATATTAGCTCCTCCCCAATTATCCAAGCTATTTATTACAAATATAGCAGGGAAAATATCCCGCTACATCAGGACACTTGGTCCCTTCTCCATCATTTTAAGCATATTTTCCTCTTTTGCTCCTCTTGGTTCTCCTCTGTTGTTATAAAATACCTTTGCCCATGTGCCTTGGGTTTCTCTGAGCAGCATCTCTCTGCCCAGCATGTTCTCCTTGTCCCAGATACCTACCATGAGCCTCCTTCTCCTTCTCCTCTGTGCTCTATTGTTTCATTGTTGTATAGTTTAACTCAATAGCTTGTTTTGATTGATTTGCCAGGCACTGTGCTGGGCACTGACAAACTGCAAATACATACTTGGTAAAACAGAGATCCCTCTCTGCCCACCAGCTTATTGCAGTCTTTCTCTAACTTGCTTCTGAAGATTCTTGCCTGTTCCTGCCCTGTAGAAGTTGCTCCAAACAGCAAGTAGGTCACACTGCCTTGTTCTAAAAAAAAAAAAAAAAAGCCACATATCGGCTGCTTCTATCACTTCGAGTCAAGTTATAACTGTGCCTTTGAAGTACTTATGTGTTTTGACCTCCACTACCCTTTGCAAGCTTCCTGGTTCAGACTATTCTCAGTCCTCTTCTTTCTCTTCACTCTGGTTCTATGGCTTTTCCATGAGGACAAGCGATTCTACACCACAACCCTTGAACTCAGTGTTCCCAGTGCTGCAGAGTCTTTTTCTCCACCATCCCCACATCTGCACGACTAATCCGCTCTAACCCTGGGTGGCTACTACTTATGTGTGGCACTTTCCTGTGCATCATTTCCTCAGAGGACCTTACACACACTCCATTTCTGTATTTCTTTAGTAGTCTTCTTCTGCCGACAACAACAGAAGCTCTGTGAGGACCTGAGCCATTGCCCGGGTCTTCATTTTTTGAATCCACAGGGGCTAAATAGTACCTGCCATATCACAGATGCTCAACAAATATTTGTGAAGGAAAGTTACAGAAAGGGAGGAAGAAAAGATGGATAGATGGTTGGTGAGGAGGGAGAGGGATGTTAGAAAGAAGAAAGAATATAAACTAGAGAGGAAGGAAAGACAGGGTAGACGCCTCTGTTAGTATAGACTCTACCAATTCTTCAGACTACCCTTTCTCTCTTAAACCACACCCGATCTGGCCTCAGGCCCAAAGCATTTAAAAGACATCATTTTTCAGCATGGACTCTAAAGTTGCTCTATTGACTTTGTGTTTATTTTCAGACCTAACCCAATCCTTTTTATAGCAAATGGGACTGACTTCCCGTACATATTAGTAGCGTAAAGTTTCTTTTTTAAGTTAAGGTGTTTTAATGTAGTCTACTTTAGGTTTAAAAAATAGATAATAATACTTTGAGAGCTGGGATGGCAAAAATCATGAAATGTGAGTGTGGAGGGGGAAAAATTATAAACTAGTGAATTACTGACTGGCACAAAAGAATCCCACTTCTCTTTAAGGTCTATAATCCCCAAGTCAGCCATGGAACCTTCCCTGACTATTGCCCCGAGACCCTCCCTTCTCACTTACTCTTTGTTACACTGTGATAGACCAACTGAAACTTCAGTCACCGTATCATCTATCACTCACTGTCATTTGGGTCATTCAGTTCTTCTGCCCTTTTAAAAATCCCTGTAAGGCCATGGTGTGGGTGATCATGTTTCAACCCAGCCTCAGAGGCCTCTCCAATACACAGCCCAGCACCAACCCAGCAGAAACACAACAATACCTATTTGTTATTTTCATGGTGACTTATTCTCAAAATTGAAGATGGAATGTCCCCACATTAAAACAGCCTAAGCATGCTTTATCAGTGTATTCACATAAAGAAAGACGGGATAAAATTAACGTGTTATATTACAAAATTGAAGTCATTTCTCTCTTGCTCATAAAAGAATATATAGCAGGGCTTGGTGGCACATGTCTTTAATCCCAGTGCTTGAGAAGCAGAGGGAGGCAGATCTCTGTGAGTTCGAGGCCAGTCTAGTCTACAAAACAAGTTCCAGGACAATCAGGGCTGTTACACAGAGAAATGCTGTCTTGAAAATAACAAAAACAACAACAAAAAATGTACATTTTTTCACTATGATAAGTTAATCACAGGGGCAAAGTCATTAGTTAATAGGAGCCAAATTCCAGCACAGTCAATTTGAATGCTTATAAATTAAAACCTGCTAAAAAGACTAACTAGTATAAGAATTCATTGATAAAACTGTTAGCCTGCACATTTAAAGGGAACTGAGAAGCAACAAAAATCACATTTTCTAGCTACTGGATTTAGGTTGCTGGTTCTCTTGGAAGAACTTTGCTCAGACTTAAATTTAGAAATGGTGTTAGTTTCATATTTTTATTTGTAAATGTTGAAAGCATAAAATTCAACCCAATTAGGGACTGGTCAGAAGGCGCACAACACAAACACCTATTTGAATTCCCACATGAAGAGCTAAGCATGTATTCTGTGGCTGGTATCCAGCTAGAGGCAGAGACTGGCTGATTGTAGGAACTTGCTGGTCAGGCAGCCTAATTTAAACGGCAAGCTCCAGGTTTAGTGAGAGAGCTTGTCTTGAGAAATAAGGTTAGATGGTGGTAGAGGAAGGCACCTAATGTCAGTCACTGTCTTCCACAAGCATGGATACAGAAAATCGCACAGGTAGAGATGTGCATACTACACACACATTGACATACACATGCACACACACACACACACACACACACACACACAAACACAGAGAGAGAGACAGGGAGAGACAGAGAGACAGAGACAGAGAAGGACAGAGATTCTATCAAGGATAAAAGCTACTTAGATTGCCTACAATGACCACTGGGCATGAATTATTTTCTGCACCATAAACTGCTGTTATGACATATGACCTGTATGAGTAACAGTGGCTAGCACTCCCGAGTCATGCTGTAACCGACACCGCCTAAGCTCTTGAAGTATCTCCAGTCATGTGATTGCTATAGTCTAGTGAGGAACCTCAAGCTCCTTGAGGCTGTTACTTGCCCAGGGCTACCCAATAAAGAAGTAGCAGAACTTTGGGGTTCACCCTTAAATGCTGATCTATTATCCACCAAGCACAAAGCCAAAGAGACAAAGTCAAACAAGGTCTCCAAGTGGGAAGCGTAATGGCGAATGTTAGCACCACATCTTGGTAATTAGGTGAATGTGAGCTGCCTGTAGTCATTGTATTTGCAATTGTTTTGATCATTTTTCTCAAAACTTCAATATTTCTCTTTATACAAAAGAAGCTTTCAGAAAGTGTACATTTTATACAACGTGAACATTTTAATGCTAAGTTGGTGAAATGAGATAGTTTTTTTTATAATATAGTTTTATTTGTTTGTTTGTTTTGAGATAGGATTTCTCTGTGTGGCCCTGGCTGTCCTAGAACTCGATTGACTAGGGTGGCCTGGAACTCAGAGATCCTCCTGCCTCTGCCTCCTGAATGCTGAAATTAAAGGCCACCACTGCCTAGCTATGATATAATTTTAATATCATGGGCTATATATTAAAATATGACAATCTTATGTCTGGCCTTTTTCTTTTCAAATGGTTTAAATATTTCTTTAACTTTTTATTGATTTTTTTGTGAGTTTCACATCATGTGTTTCAGTCACCTTACCTCCTCGTCCCCTGTCACCCTCATATCTGCCCTTCAACCTTGCAACCTCCCCCCCAATAAAAAACACATAAAAAACAGAGCACAGAAAACATCACATCATGCAAGCTGTAGTATGTCACACTGTGTCCCACAGTATATCCCTCTGTCCACACAGCTTCACTTGCAAATGACTGTTTTAGAGTCTGGTCTGGTTCAAGATCTGTCTTCTGTAACACCATCAATATTGGATCTTCATCAGAACTCCTCCCAGTTATCCTGTTGTTACCCTTGGTCATAGAGTTCCTGCATCTTTGGAACAGTAGGACTGACTCTTTCGCATGTCTTAACCAGTTCACAGTTAAGACTTCTGGCACCCCTTCAAGAGGAGAACAATACTCAGTCATTTTCTAAGGACCAGAGGCATATGCATTCAAATCCAGTATATTTTGATGTTGCTCACATACTAAAAAAAAGCCAAACTTTGCTGATGAGCCTTTCTTTCCTTTTTTCTTTTTTTCTTCCTTTCCTTTCGTTGGGGAGGAGAAGGAAGATCTTATGTGTCACAGGTTTGTCTACAGTGTGATGTAACCAAGGAAGGGTTTGGACTTGTCTTTCTGCCTCTCATTCCTGTGTTCTGGGATTCTGTATGTGTACCAGGATACCCATTTGTTGACCTTTTGTGACCTTTCCTTTGAGCCCTTTCAGTTAGTCTCTGTTGCCAATCAGAGTCTCTATAGATAATAAAAAAAGATGTATTTCCTTCATTCCATATTTCTTACGGTACATTGTAACTCACCTTAAAAAATATGTATGGGTATTTTTTCCTACAATTGTGAAGCCAAGGCTTCTCAAACTAGAAAATATATGTGACTCCTTGGTGGATCATATAATTAATGGTTCAGCAGCAGGTCAGAGCCTGAGAATTCACATTTCTGGCAAGTTCACTGATAATAGTTTCAGCTCCAATCCACAGTGGCAATTGTTTGGGTAGGCAATTAACAAAAAATGCATGACAAGAAATTTTGACTGGTTCCTATGGTTAAAAAAAATGCATGCTTTTATGTTTTACTATGAAGTGACAGGTTGGCTGAAGATACATGATATTTTTCTATCTATTTCAGCAAATTATATTATAATATTTTGTTGATTATTGAAATAAATTAGTTTTATTCATTCAGTCATCTATGTGTGTCTTGGCCTTTCTCCTTTAGGCTGGGGATATCATTAATTATTAAAACAAGAAACATACAGACTGAGATGGATGTATTTATAGATTTAGGAGTATGTATGTATGTATGTATGTATGTATGTATATATGTATGTAACAACAATTGATAAAGAGAAAAACCATGCAATTGGTTGAGAGCAAGGAGGGTTAAAAGGGGGCTTGAAGGGGGATAAAAGTGAAGGGAAAATGATGTAATTGCATTATCTCATAATATAAATATTTTTTAAAGTAATAATTTCCAAAGTAAGTGAGTGGCTACCTTCAAAAGCACTATGCCACGGCACCAGTGAACATATCTTGCCTGTAACTCAGTAACACCCAGGGTCCCAGTTAGGTATGATTCCTAATGAGCCTTCTTAGTCGGGAACATACATAGCACCTTCTGCTACTGTGTGCTAGTCAGCTGGGAGGCAGTTAACAGCCCACTTCCAGAGTGAGTTCTCTGATAAAGTTCTCACTCCAATGTAAACATAGAAATAAAATAATTTGAAACTATAGGCAAGAGTCTGAGGAAGAGCACACAGTGTATGTCTTTATGGGCCTCTTCAATCCATTTTCCTGAGAATACCATGATTTCATTTTTATGGCTGGATAAAGTTCCATTGTGGTTATGACATTTTCATTAAAATAAACCCCTTCTTCCTTAAAAAAAAAAAAACTTGTTATATTTCTAATAATTCATAGTATGCATGTTCGAATTTGCTTATAAGTATTCACATGTATACTTTATGATGCGGTTTAGTTTTATATAAGCCTTTATAATTTTTATTTTTAAAGTATCATAAAACAAGCCAAATATTTGTCCTCTGACATTTATATTTAACTTATTTCTTGAAGTGGTTTTTGAGATACCTTCTATTATTATCAGCATTCTTACTTATGACTCAGCTGAAGTCCAGAGAACATAGAAGTCTTCATTTGCATAAAGTCACAATGCCCATAAAGAATGCCGCAGAAGTTTGTGGTGTCAAGTATACAATGGATAAAAGGCTTTCATTTAAAGTTTTATTTCTTTGAGGATTCCAATGTGAGTTCTGTAGTCACATCTTGTCTACTATCCCCTTTCTCGACCAATTCCCTTGCCCAATTCTCTCTCAAAGTTATGATCTCCTCTTGTGTAGTTATTATTACACACACACAAGCACACACAACTGAAAACAATGGCTCCTTTTCTCCCAGATTATTGAGTGCAACTCTAGAATTTAATCCTTAGCACAAGGTTTGTTGTTATTATAAAGACTGTGATGGGGTCCAGAAGGGCTTCTGCTAGGGATCCCAGAGCTTCCATTCCTCCATGCAAAGGAGGTGTCAGACTTTGGATCATAAACTGAAGAATATGAACACTTTCCTCTATTCCTTCATGCCCTGGCCTTCATTTTTCCAATGATGTCATTTACTTTAAAGCAGTGGTTTATACGATTAAGTAAGTGGATGTCTTCTCTTTCACAAGCCTTGGGAAATCACCTAGCCACTTGTGCTGATGCTTAGCTGAGTTATACCTTTGTCACTGCATCTCAGTCTATCTGGCTCACCGAGACTTAAACAAACTACTCTTTGTACCTTGCCTCACAAAGACAGAAAGGCCATCACATCCTTTATGAAATGCTTTGATATACATTGAAATGTCTGCTTTGGCTTTCGCAAGGTCTTTATTAAACTCTGGTCCATTTGCTTGTTTGGTTGGTTTGGGTTGGTTTGGGTTGGGTTGGGTTGGGTTGAGTTGGTTTGGTTTGGTTTGTTAGAGCTGGACCTTTTGATTGAAAGCATTTTATTTAACTTGGAAAGTTTTCTTTGATCCATGGAAAGAACAGTAAAAGGAAAGGAAAGCTGGTGCCATCTACCATGAGCTGTCTGAGCTGCACAGATTATTCTGTCCCTGAATGGTTTAATATCCTCACTTATGAGAAGAGCTAGAAGGGACATCCTTTGACACACCCACTGGCTAGGGTCATTAGAGATTCAGTTCAACCCACTTCATATTTTGTCATTAAAGCATGAGTAGTCACAATTGATAATATATTACTGTCCCTAATGAGAAACCCATTCCCTAGACACGGTGGTAAATATTGTCTGTCACTATCCTTCTCAACGCCACTTTAAAATCTCATATAAACATTGTATACACAGCTTTGAAATATTTAGAAACCTCAATTGACCCTCTGCATATATCCCTATTTGTAATTTTGCAATGAAAGATTTAGTGAAGGTAATCTAAAAATAATATCAAATTTTATCCTAAGTAAAAACAAATGAAGTAACCTATACTTAATATAAATTACATTTATTTTAAAGAAAAGGGGTAAGAAGCCTCTATGTTTGTGTCTTATTATTTATGATCAACATTTTGTCTTCATACTCACCGTGGGTGTCTTAAAAACACTAGACATGGAAACTACATGTAATATACTTGTACATTAGTAAGAAAAATAATCAGGTCTGATAAAATGGCTAAATTTTATATTTTGACATATTTTTTTCTTCTAAACTAGACATTGTCTAACTCTTTCCAAATATATTGACTTTCTTTGTTTGTCCCTGGCACTCCTTCATACTTTCTTGTCTGAAGCTGTTACTGTAAAATTATGGAAATGCCCATATTTGTATTGAACATTAGCACATTTTCTTTTCAGCAAATATGACTTGGCTTGACTTTTATCAACTGACTTCTGAATGAATTTTCATAATCTTGTCAGCTTCTGTTCCTTTGAAATGGAAAATCCAATGTCAAGCAAGCAAGTCAATACAGAGAAAGTCCCCTCCTGAATATTTAGAAGTTAGGTTTTACCAGTTCAGTGCAGGTTAAAGAAAAAAAAATCTTGAAGGGAAAATAGCAGTAACATCCTAGAATGTCTTTACAGAGTTTATGAGCCACACATGGTTCCAAGACTCAGCAGCCAAGAGTTGATTGATAGCTAAGTGTTTGTGTGTTACATGTGCACTGTAAAGTTGACATCATTGCTCAGGAGAGGAGCAGAAGTGGAGACAAATGGTCCCCTGCTCATTTGACCTTAGCCCACTCCTTCCAGGAGACAAGCTGCCACTTCAAATTCAAAGTGGATTGTTTGTTGCCTTTGAAACCTGTAATGATTGAGATGATTGAGATTTAATACTCTTTTATTCATAGAAACACTAAATTTTCTTTTTTTCTCATTGTAGGGTCAATAAAACTTCAGACCTTTCATATGACACCTTTAAGTACCTTTAAAGCAGATATGAAGATTGATCGAAACACACACACACATGCCACATTTTGTTTTTATTCTGAAGCTTCAAATTCTTTTGCATCTTTGAATCCAGTTCAGGCCTCATTTGATTACACTTTAGGTGTTTGTGTGCATGTGTGTCTGTGTGCCTGTGTGAATTTGTATGCATGTACATTCCTCTAAACACTAGGAGACAAGTGGCTGCTGTTCCTGAGGTACAATCTAATCTGGTGTTTTGTTTTTGATTTGGTTTGTTTGTTGTTTCGTTTTTTGTTTTTGTTGTTTGTTTGCTTTAGAAAAAAAAAAAAAACTCTTTCCTTTATCTTTCCCAAGTAGGTTAAGCAGACTGACAAGTTATCCTTGGGGATCTGCTTGCTTCACCCTCCCCAGGGATGTCACACTCAGCATCTTTACAAGGGTTTTGGTGCTTGCGTGGCAAACAATGTCCTGGCTAGGCTAGCAACTAGCCCCAAGTTATCACAATCTTTTAAAAAGCTCTTTGGAACTGTCACATGAAATGTCGAGACTAGAACACAAATATCTCTCTCATTTTTTAATTGCTTATGAGAGTGTCATGTGTGAAAATCTCCAAAGTCATATGTTCCCACGGGCACTAACCTGGCCTGTTAGTGTAGTACGTCATCCAAGAGAACAAAATCGACTGGACATCGTTCGTGAGGAAGCCTCCACAGATGCTTCATAACTCTCGGCCCTTAAATACATTCTTCCGAAAATTACTCTTGATTCTCATATTGTAACAAATAAAGAGAATCACATAAGAATTTAACCAAAGATATTTTTTTAAGTTTTTTGTTTTCTAGTTTTGTGGATTTCTTATGAATTTACGGAAATAGCAGTGAACAGCATGTATTTGCTAATTGGGTACAAATATGAGTTAAAATTTTTGTTTAGTTCTGAAATTCACACATATACTTATGTTTTATATTTCTGTGTATTTTTAAGTGTTGGTTGAGGACAATGTGCAATCATTTCCATCTTTTCTCTCCATGCTCAATGTTTATATTTTCATAGCTAAGACAATACATGCCATTTTTTGCTTTTCAAACTAAGGTTATACTTTAAGCATTTTTCTATCATCTGACATAATCTCTGCAGACACATTTCAGTTGATATGAGACACCTGAGTAAACTAAAATCTGCTTTTCACGTTTAAGCATTTTCTCTTGTTTATTACCCCTCAGAAAGGTTCTGGAAGCATCTTTGGCCGTGTTAATGAGTTTCTTTGGGTAAATCCTCAATGTCGAAATTACTAGGTCACAGTCTATGATCATATTTCTGTGTCTTTTCTGTTCTTTAACCCTAACAATGCTGCTGTTGATTTTAATGACCTACTTAATAAAATACTTCAAATGTTATTGCATTTCAGTGCAGTTTCGTCAAATACCAGTTTCTCTAATTAAACGCTACTACTGTGCCAACGTTCTTACACTTAGATTTTCTATTAATGCAGAAAACATGACCTTTCTGCCACAGCTGTTGAATCAGCAGCGAGGCCATTTTCAATGGTGTTCCTTTTGTAAATTTGGCACAATGTTTTCATGAAAACTTTCATCATTTCTTCAAATAGCTTTGCACTTTACTTTTTTTTTTTTTTTAAATAAATCTGGAAAACTGATTTTTTTTTTAAATTTCACATTTCTGTATATTTTTAAATGCCATGTCTCTATAACACCTTTACAATTTTTTACAAATGAGGTTAGCTTTGCCCTTCAATTTCTACAAATGAGGCTGGGTTTGACCTTCACCTTTTGCCCATTCTTTTCCTGTTTCCTGTGTTTTTAAAAGGCCACGCTATTCTGCTCCCTCTTTCCACATTTTCTCTGCCTTGTTTTTGCCAACTTGCCTGATTACCCCAATTGTTTCGAGACTTCACATTTCTACAGTCATAGCTTCATTTCAAACTTGTTTGGTTGAAATTAGGGCCTATTGTTACTATTAATACACCTTTTCTTTAATTTCTTCTGGCCTATTTTAATATTTTTTCCTACTCTGTTATATATGTGGCTCTAGATATTAATGTTAACCTTTAGTTTTGCACAATAATTTGATTCATCCTGCTTTCTTACCAATCCTATATAATCAATACACCATATATTTCCATCTAGTTTCAGTACTTTAAAGTTTTGTGATGATTTTTTTCCTGACACAATTTATTTTGAATTAATTTTTAAACATTTTTCCAAAGACATGTTTTTCATATTTGTGCTGTTATTAATTCATAACTTTGTTTTACTGTTTGATATAGGTAGAGACTGTATCTGTGCATATAATACTACCAATCTGAATGTGCCAAGACTCGTTTAATTAGAAATAATTCCTTATTCAATAATACCTAATTAATTATGATTATGATATTCAAAATATTTAGATGCTCCACTAATTTCTGCCTTTGTATCTTGGCCCTTACTCATCCTTAGAGTGCAGTGTTAGACATCACTCTGGCAACTGACCATGGTCAAGAAATCGAGTTCTTTTCTTTCTTTTATTTTTCTTGCCTTCATTAAACATCTCAGTTTTCACTTCAACTTAAAGATACCTTTTTCCTAATATCTTCCTGGATTTGCAATAACTTCATCCATTGCTTTAAAGATAATAAATTGTTTAAATCATTTGAATTGTCATTTGATAAATCACTTCATACTGAGAAGTAATATTTGGTTCTTATTCCTGTTTCTGAGTGCTTTGATTCTTACCTTTCTTGTTGCACACTTTCACTATGAAGGATCCAGAAGTTTACTTTTTAAAAAAAATTAAAATTTTTAGCCTCCTTCAATGAGTCTTTGTATATGTTATTAATTTTAAGAGTCGTACCTGCTGACTTGGAACGTTACTCTATCACCATTCACTTTACTCTCCTGTAGAATCCCAGTGAACTTGTTTTCTTGTTGTAGTGTCTGTTCTCTGTAACCTCCCTCACGTCCTTTCCACTCCTCTGTCTACTGTTTTACAGTTGTTTGTAAATGGCCTCCAACTCACAAATTCAACCTTTAGGTGTCTAATTCGTTGCATAACCCAGATATCTATTAAATGCTCCGTCTCAGATTCTGCTGCTTTTATTTTAAATATAGCTAATGAGCTTTTCATGATCTTTTCCTCATATGCCAAATCCTATATAATTTCTTTAAATGGATTAAATAGTCTACTTTGATAATTCTAAATACTTTGGTTTTTGATCTACTTCCCTTTTTTCTTATTTCTGCTGGTTGTCCTTCATAAAAGTTCACTCGGTCGTGCTATGGTTTCCTTTTAATTTTTGTAATCTTGCTTCTTAGTATTTTATCTGAAGAAATTACTTATATACAACTTTTCTATAGAATTTTCTTTTAAGTTTATTTTTAATTGCACAATCTACAGATCGGGGATCTATTATGAATTATATGCTCAACTTTTGGGTACTCCACCACACTTGCGATTAGAATTTTTGACACAAAGAAATTTGGTATTGTCTCGGGTGCACTTTCTTTTGTTCCAGTGAAGCACTGATGAAAGAAACGTGACAGGGATGGGGACTAGTTTTCACTCACACTTCTAGAGTTTAATCTGTCCTGCTGGGGAAGTTCAGGGAACAAGGGCATGAGGCAGCTTGCCACTTGGTGTCTACAGCCAAATATGCAGCGCTGACAATGAAGGCCGCTATTCAGAACCCTCTCACATCTGTTCAATACAAGACCCCAGCCCATGACATGATGCCCCCCATAGTTAAGGCAGGGCTTTCCTCAGAAATTACCCTACTCTTTGTGTTCCTCATAGGCATGCCCAAAGGCTCCTTTCTTAGAATCTGTCAAGTTGCCAATTAATGGAAGCCATCACAAGTACCTGCTTGAAAGACACAGACTCATCCTGAGTGAAAATTTCCATCCAGAGACTGTTGAGTTTCTTCCATGTCTTGGGCTGTAATTCTCTCTCATGCACATAGCACAATGGCTTTTGAAAAGCATCAACTCTGATAGCTCTTTCTAAAAAATTCTATTTTATAAATTTCAAGACTTAAAACTCTTAGTTTTTCATGCAATTATCCAGTATAATTTTTTATAGTAAACTTTAGTTGAACTCAAAAATAAACAGATGTGAAGGCACAGCTTGGTGGATTCCCACAGAAGGAACAAACTATAGGACCAGAGCTAGATCAAGAAGGAGAGCGTCCCCAAACTACAGAGGTGTTTTTGAAGTGTTCTTCTAGCTATTGTCACTCTAGGGCGGTATCAGCTATTTGAATTTCAATACCATCTTCACGATACTCATTAAAGAGTGTTTCCTAGTACCTCCTTCTTTAATGCCTACCTTATCTGGACATTTTATCTGTAAGAGCCATCTGTCTTCTATATACTTTTAGCTCATTTTCTGCCTCATGTAAATAAGCTATATATTCTTTCCCCATTTTATTGTTGATAAACATTCGAGATTTTTTTATTGTAAGTCATTATGAATCACTCAGCTATGAACATTATTGTGCACATCTAGATGTATGTGAGTTTGTACTTCTGCCTAGTGGATAGTTGAAATTGCTTGTTCATAAGGATTGTATACTCCATGGTGCTGGCAAACCATGGTTTTTGAGGTCACTTTTACAACATAGATTCTGTCCGTGGCTGTCTTGGTGTTTGGCTTGTTCTCCACTCTAGCCAGGATTTTTCCTTTCCTTCATTCTCCCTTTTTGTTTTCATAGCGTTCTGCTGATAACTGCTGATTCCATGAATTAAAAAAAAAAAAAAAAACATTTACATGTACAGCAATGCATTTGTGGCTAGGTCTTTGCTGGAATGTACTGTATAAAATCATCTAATACTTTTCACTCGAAATGTCCATTTTTGCCTTAACTTCTCCTTATTACTTCACTACCCTTGAAGTGATCCTTTCATTTGCCCTTCCTTTACTTGAGCTCCCTCTGCCGTTGCACATGTGTATCCAAACAATAGGTGCGTAGATGATGCTCAGTTTTAAACGGAAGCACCGCTTATCCAAACATGAAGGTTGCAACATCAACTTAAGTATTGACTTGAGATAAAAAGAAATGTAGAACTGAATGCTGTGAAGCTAGTACCATAGCTATAGGAAATCTCCATTCACCTTTTTAATTTCACTATTAATTTATAATTCTAAGAAATAAAATATTTAAAATTGATACTTTAGGGCTAGAGGCATAGCGCAGCGGTGCAGTAATTTTCTAGAATCCCAGAGAACCACTATTTGATCCCTGGCACCACAAAGAATGGAAACATATGATATGAACTAATAATTTCAAATACCAATTCTACTGGCAATGTAGGCTAATTTACACCAGATTTGAGATGCTTATTATTATCTGGCTTCATATTATTAAAAGCCAGACAAACTAACTGAACCATATGTTGTTTTCTTGGGTATGGCTCCAAACACATTGCCATCACTGGCATGAACTTTTTCTCATTGGGAATACACTACCTAAGGTCTGGAGATTTATTTTTTGCCTGTCGACATTAATCTCCTTAACATTCGTTTTTGGAAATAGAGCCACATACCCCTATATTAATGCACTGCAAGAAGCCAATGCAGTGTAAAAAGAGCAATTTTGTGGTTTTTCTCAATGCCTTAAGTTAATGATGCTGTTTGAACACATTTTGGAAAGGTACTAGTGAGAGAGCCAGTTCAGAGTTGGGCAGGTGGATGTTTTTAACCTCTGATAATGTTCATATCACTTCCTCTTTCTCCACCTGTGCCTTTCCCAATTACTAAAACTGAAGCCCACTTAGGCTCAGTTCTTTGTGGCTCTAAAAAGTAAAAATCAAAAATAAAAGAAAACTAGTTTTTTTATACTCATCTCAGAACAGCAGACAGGAGATGCAAGAATGCAAAATACAGAAGGATACAGTGAAAGTCATTATGTAGACTTGTGAGCTTCCCATCAAAAGTGTCCCCACAGTCCCCAATAGAAAATGCACAGTCTTAATGCTATGCTTTTCTAGAAAGAGTGGGTCAGGCATGCCAGGTAGAAAATGGTTTGACAGGGAGGAGACAGGTTTGGGGTTCTATGACTTCACAAAATGGGGCCAAGCAGAGCATTTTGCATGGACAGAAATGTGTGATTTGAGACATCTCCCAGGATCAAAGGAACAAGCCTTGGAGAGCTCTTACAGGTTTGGACAAATATGAAGCAAAGAGCAAAGGAGAGGAATCAGATTAGAAAGACGTCAGAGACCTGGGTGTATTAGTAACAGAGAGTCCAGTGCTAAAGAACCAATGCTTCTAAGAATGAAAACTAGGGTAGCTTTTAATAATTGTATTGATTGCCCCGCACAATTCAACCAAATATAACTTTGGTTTTCTTCCCATTTGAAACTCAGTTATATAAGACAGAGGGTTCCTGTTTTCTCTAAGTTACTTTTATTATAGTTTACCAGCAAATGCAAAACAGACTTGGCTAGATGTGTATATGTACAAGACTGATACTTTGTCCAGTTGTATTATGAAATGGAACCTTCCTGACTAAATAGAATGGAAGACCAGTATTAGAATTCAAAGGAGACCAATATTTCTTTGTACCTTTCAGGGCTCAGTGTCAAGTGTCAGACCCATTATGTGTATCATGCACCAGCATAATCACAAATTGGTTTTGTTCATTCAGTATTTTACTGCTCTCTTAACACATCCCAGACCCAATCTTTAATGATTAAGAAAAGTTTCTATGCTTGTTTTTAGAAATCTACCATATTTGGAGGAAAATGGAAATGGAGAATTGATAGTAAATGCACAATATATTCTTCATCATCATATCAACATTTCTTCTGTGTCTGACCATACACAGGACAATAGCCCTATAAAACAATATTACCTAGTGATCTGTGATCTTCTGGTAAATATATATTCTGATGCTCACACATGATAAAAGTAGCTAGTGATGGTTTCCTTAGCACATGTCCTCAAACATGACTGTTTCATAAGATTTCTAGTAGAGAAGTGTATCATCCTGATTGTATTGCTTTAGATCTGTGATTACTCTATAAATAACTGTAAATATGTGTTATATAGTGATACTATTTTATTTACTATTTGAGAATTTCATACAATATTTTTAGATCTTATCTTTGTCCTTTAAATCCTTTCAGGTGCTCCCCCACATTCTTACTTCTCCAACTTATATTTTTAACAGGATAGAGCATCCTATGATGAGGAAGGTCCTAAATATATTAATTTCCCCTCTATCCTATATAGACCTAGATATCTGTGACCCCAAGAAAGTATGTGCTTCCAATAAGAGAGTTCACCACTTTCCGAATTGGGGATGGGATTAAAGCAAATATACTCCCCACTTGCAGGGTTAGCATATTGAAAAGCAAAATGAAACCAACCCTGAAAAGCCATAAAATGCATAGGAGAGTTCTAAGAGCACGGTATAATGTTTACAAGTGAAGCAGTAAGAGTTCAGGTTAGTCACATTTAGGACAGGTTACGTGTTCTAGCACATGTTGCCTATGTACCTTATATCATGGCACTGAAATACTTTAGCCCACACAACTGTGTACTTAACATCCCTGTACTAGGCAACAACTCTGTAGCTGCAACCTTGGTTTTCTTGGGAATCTTTGCCATTTGCCAATAATGAAGGCCCCTCTATTGAGGAAACCTGCATTTGAACTTGCACCAACTCTGCAGAGCGATTGTGCCCTTCATTTGCCTCTTCCATGTTCTGTGCAATTCTAAAGCTTTATTGCTGTCTCTCTGTGTTTCTGTAGGAGGGAACATAAGCAATGGGAGCTGTTCGACGTTTACTGTTTGCCATACTCTGCGGCGTTCTTTATACACTCTAGAGGGTGCACTAGCATCCAGAAATATTGTGGTCTGATCTCATTTCTTTGTACTCTAAATGTTACTAAATTGAGACGTTTTTCCACAGCCAAAAACTGCACTTGCTGATGTCTTCAACAAGACAACAAACAGATCATCATAGTTTCTTTTTTTTCAACTTAGAACACCCAGATATTGAAAAGACAATTAAACACTGGAAAAAAACCCTCAGAATCAATTAAATACCTTAGGGAAACACCCAAGACCATTCAGTGTGTACAATACATGTCCACAACATCAAGGTGTTATGAAGATGATGCATTAGCTGTAGAGTGGAATCGGTGTCAGCATCCTTTCCACTGGAGGAGCTATGCTCAACTTCATCCATGAAAAGAAAACAATGATTGCAATATTCTCCAATGAGAATTTTACAATGGACAAAGCAACACCTTTAAAAATAAAGATATTATCTAACTGGAAAATAATAGTCCTTTCAACTTTTCCTACGTGAAGTGAAGCAAGTAGATTATTTATCTTGCTCTCAAAGAAAGTAAGTCATTGCTCTCTTTTAATACTCACTCCTTGTTTTTCATGGACAGAGAAACATACAAAAGTTTCCCACTGATGAGATGCTGTCTGCAGCTTTCAGAATATGAGCCACATGTCCCAAAAATAGACCCAATTTCTCTATGATTAAACTATGGTCTGCTCTTTTAGGCTGGGCATTTCATTTCTGCAACTATGGCACAAATATTTAATGTCGTGTGTGTGTGTGTGTGTGTGTGTGTGTGTGTGTGTGTGTGTGTGTTATGAACTTAAACATCAACTGACCATATGCCTATAGGCACTTTGCTGTCCTCTGGGAATCTCCATAAATATAATCCATCCATTAGCCATATGTCCATGCTGTTAAGTGCCGTTTAATTTAATAAGCATTTATTTTGAGTGACTGCTCTTCCCTAAGAGTGGTGTCCACTCTCAGAAGACATTAGAGGCACAGTCGTGAAGAAAGCACAGCCTCATTCCTCAGAAAGCTGGAACAAAGAAGAGAGCAGGGCAGCTGCTTTGGGCCTGGGCTTTGAACAATCCTGGGGAAACTGAGTAAGTGCGGAACATTAACTATCATAACCATACATAAAAAGCTCCAGGTTTTATTTCCACTGCTAAATTACTCCCTGAAATTTAGACTCTGGGGTGCCTATTTTACTTCCTGGTCTAATTAACAGCTCTGCTTGTCAGAATCCATACTCACATCATTCCCTAAGCACTCCCTGCCCTGCCCCCACATAGTTAGGTTTGTCATATCAGTCATCATGGTGTGCAGGGATTGTGTTCTGAATGTTTAAGCCTTTCCCTTTTCATCATTACCAGTTTTGTTATGACTGTTGGAGTCATCATCATCATCATCATCATCATCATCATCATCATCATCATATCTTAGACTGAGTAGTATGGCTGACCTGGAACTTGTTGTGTCAACCAACCAGCTGGGCCTAGAACTCAGAGATCTACCTGCCACTGCCTCTCAAGTGTTGGAATTAAAGGCATGGGCTATCAAAACAGGCTGAACTATTCTTAATATAACTTAATGTATCATTGAAGAGGAGTTATTGAGATTTGAGAACTTTTGAGCTTAGTTATTCTGTTGGGGAGATCGGCTCAAAAGATGATAATTGAACATCACACCACTTTTCTTCTACCTAGCTGTTTACTTGTGTACAACTTGCTTTAATACACAGGTAATCAGTTTCTCTCTCCTTTCCTTAGTTGCCTCTTAAGTCTAATCAATGTGGTTGGTTACTCCCATAACACCTTTGCCACGATTATACTAGTATATCTAGTATATATTTTGCCACTAATATACTAGTGTATTATACTTGTATAACATCTGAAGGGAAGACTATAAATATGATTGGCAGATAAGGATTTCTAAACTCATCATAAGTTATTCTTGCAAATATATACAAGTATACTAGAAGTACATTTGCAGGCAGGTTTCTACTAGAATCTGGATGAAATTGATGAATACTTTTCACCTCAGGTAATGTGAAGAGTAGAGGGTAACCAAGAGCATTGTCACTAGTGTTTGAGACTATGACTCAAAAAGATGTAATGTATTTCTGGTGCTGGAATTTTCACTTGGTAGCATATGATGGCAAGCTGGGGTATTGTCCCCTCCATCCCATTGTATGGTGACTCTATTTAAATTCCTTTTGCATATGCCTATATTATAGGAAGCTTCTGCAGTAGCAGGTTTCTACATGGCATTTGCAGAAAATCTTTAATGTTATTTATCCCTCTCCAATTCATTTTGCTTAACAGCTGATTACTATTCCATTGTAAAAATGTACTAAAATTTCATTATCCATTTATCCATTGTTGTTTGTCGGCTGTTTCTAACTTCTGGCTATTATGAGCACAGCATCAGTAAGCAGGGATGAGAAAGCATCACTGTAGTATGATGCAGATTCCTTTGACTATATGTCCAGGAACAGCATAGCTGAATATTGTAGTAGATTTTCCGAGTCCTCTGGATCTGTTCCCTTCATTTTCTGCTCTCTAAGATTCCATGGCCCCTCCCTCCCAACTCTCAGATGTTGGTGGACATCTCACCTGGCACCTGTTATGGGCCATTGTAGTCATGTGTCCCGGCGTTCACTTTCCACACAATTGCTATAAATTCCTGGAGGTCAGGGAATGTTCTGCACACCCAGTCTTCCTATTACTTTTCCACTTGATAAATGTTTGTTAAAATCGAGGGGTCTCAATACATAAAAAAAAAAAAAAAAAAAAAAAAAAAAAAAAAAAAAAAAAATAGGTACAGAAAGCAAAAGCTGGTGGATTAGGCTACCTGAAAAAAATAGTAATAATAACCACAGTTCCATGAAAACCACAGACTATCAACAGTCTAAAGAAATGGTGTCTAACAGGGATATGGAGTTAATATTGTTAGAAGAATTAATGACGGAAAACAGACTGCATTTCACATGATAAGATTTCTGAAGACCAAGGATAAGAGTCAAAATTGGTAATATGACCATGGTTCAAAGATTTAATTCTAGAATCTATTTTTTTTTCTCAAGACAGGATTTCACTGTGTGGCCCAGAATGGCTGCAGACCTGTGAGCTTCCTGCATCAGCATCCTGATTGCTGGGCTTACAGGTGTTCGCCATTACTTAACTTAATTCTGGTAGCCAACCTAAATAATGAAGAGGACAAGTTGGTAATGGCAAAGGAAGCTTTAATACAAGAATAAGTAAGAATAAATCATAGTACTGAAATGACAGTTGGGAAAAATACCATCTGAAGGGAAGACTATAAATGTGACTGGCAGATAAGACTTTCTGGACTCATTATAAGAAGGGACACATGGTCCTGTCACAGAGGAGCTGTAGAGACAACTGCATTTCGGAAGGATAAACCTGAAATAGACAGATGGTAGTTGGGCTTTTGTGATGAAGTCTGTTATCATTTGATAGTTCCATCAAGAAAGTTAAACACAGGTCTGGAGCTGAATAAACGGGAGGTGGAGAAAAAAAAGGCATATGAAGACAGGATGGGCTTGCAAAGAGGAGGCCTCTGGAGTGTATAGGCAGGTAAATGGGCTGTGAATGCACAAAGAGAAAAACATGTTCGGTGGAAACCATTTTAAAAGTTAGTGCCTTCCAGAAAAATCCCAGGTTCTGTGTGGTGATCAAGTTGCTGAACGAGTTATTTTCAGAGGTGACCAAAGATGCAGCACACTGTCACCAACTTAGAAAAGACTCGAGAAATGGCTGCTTCTTCTACAAACTAACCTCACCTCCATTGTTTGGGATTAAAGGCATATACTAAGGGTGTGCCTGTGTTCCAGCCAGAGCGGCCACTTTGCTGGATTAAAATTCCTCTATAAGAAACTTACCTATGGGAAATGTGTTACGACTTTTCTCAATATCTGTAGCTGTTTAGGTAAGGGGGGGGGGTAATAACAGGCAGGTTCAGCTGTCCCCAGCCAATAGTAGTTTTGGGTGAGACTCTTAGCTGAGAGCTCTCAGGTATCAGCTGTCTATACAGATAGCTTCTGGAGGAAGACAAACCAGCATCCTGACTGTGCATCTGGGTTCCATTTGGAATACCCACAGTGTAATAATGTAACTTTAACATGAAGCTACAGCCTTTTTCTTTTTTTTCTACTTCTTGTCTGAGTAACCAAACAGTCCCTTTATTCCTCCTGTGATGTCACAGAAGATCCATTGTCTTCTGTTTGATTACTGTAAAGACCAACCTCTATATCACATGCAATGTTTAGCTACGCTATTTATTGTGATTGAACAGTGTCAATGCAACATATGGGAGATCTTTCTGTATCCATGCAAATCAAATAAAAATTTTAATTTTTTATAGAAGCTTTCTGGACAGACACCGAGAAAAAGCCATCAGTTCTCCAGAACCTGTCACTCACATTTTAAAATAATAATAAAGAAAATGCTCCCTAGGGTGTTTCAGTGTAATGTCTCTACATGTGCAATAGTCAGCTTGTATTCAACATAATATCTGATTTAAATACATCCACATCTTCCTCTGAAGAGAGTTATGGATCATCATGTCATTTACTTACTCGTTTGTTTCTTCAAGGGTAATAAGACATTCCAACCTACAGTGAACTGTAGAGAACACTACAAATCTCATTTATACACGTCACCCAAAAACTCAAATGATGCTAACATCTCCTCACACGTTCACCATGCTTCAGATAACTAAAAAAAATAAATAATAAATATGGTACATGGATATAAATACCCTTACACGTTTGAGCTGAGAAAAAAAGTAAGATCAGAAAGATATGACCTTGACCTACCTCCTGGGGTCAGGAAGCAAAGTCAAATGTCACTCTTCACTATCAAGTTTTTGTTTGTTTTCTAATGACTTTACAGAGCCAGGAGAGACGGGTGATGAGATCATCTTACAGCAGGGGCATGAAGGAACTCTTTATGTTCATGGACATGTTATTTGCCATTATTTTGATACATAATAATAACATATTAAGTTTCTATTTGTTTTATATTTGTTTGTTATTTTATATGCCCATGTGAGAAACAAGATAACTTATTTGTGACAGTTTAGTTTGCCTTAGTTTGTGTTGTTAGTCCTTAGAACACAGAAATGTATGTGCAGAGATGTACATGAACAGGCAAAGACAAATGTCTGCCGTAGCACATAAGCAGTGCTTGCATTCTTAAGTGGTTTAAGCTCTGGGCATGAGCTAGTGTCCTCTGGGTGGGCTTATTTTTGAGCTCAGAACTGTGTTTAGTTGACTGCTTCCTACATTTGTTAGGTACCTTCCCAGCTCCATCTATAAGGTGGGTCTTCTCATTTCCCATAAAGTACAAAGATGAAGTTTACAAAAGTCTCTGGCTGAGTGATTGGCATAAAGAAACTAGTAAACAGTAATTTCTTCTAATCACTTGAACAAATCAAGCTTGTGTGTGTGTGTGTATGTGTTGTGTGTGTGTGTGTGTGTGTGTGTGCGCACACGTGCACATGCAATATATTATTAAAGATCAGCATCTGTTACTTGGACAATTATTTAGCATATTTATATTATTTAGGGTATTTATCCACTTAGCATAGTAGCCACATTTGCTTGGGGGGAAAAAAAGGAGAAAATCTCAATTGCAAGGGTGTCTCATGTTTATTGTCACATGAGAAAGTGCAAGTAGGTAAGTATGTGAGAAACAACTTCCTACTGTACTGGTGGTAATAGCCAATTAAAGTGCTATTGTTATTTTATTAAGGCAATGGTGTTACTGTAATTTCATTTTCTCTAGAGAAATATCGGAGATTTTATTAAACACATACTTTTGAAAAGTTGAAGTCTTTGGAAACTATTATCGTTACTATGTATGAAAGAAAACAACCACGTAGGGGAAACGTGTTCCTTAGGAAACTGGTAGGTTATTAAAATGCAAGAAGTAAGGGGGAAAATGAAAACTGCATGGCACTGTCAACTCTCTCTTGAGACTCAGCTTTGAAACAATTCTTTCCTTTTCCATCTTCCTTCTCATTATGAATCATGTTAATTCCTTTTCATTTCTGGGGGCACAAAGACATGAATAAGAATTCATCCATGAAGAGCTCAAATCATGTGCGTGCAAATGGAGAGAGTATTGAAGCAATAAAGAAGGAAAAGGAAACACTGGGGAGAAATGCATCTTCTTCTGTCAAAATAGCAGGGATCTCAGAGTCTTACATCAAATGTTGTAGTCTCCAAATAGAATTCTCTACAGCAGCAGTTTTCCACTTTGCAATATCGTTCATGCTCTCTCTCTCTCTCCCCATATATATATATATATATATATATATATATATATATATATATTATATGTGTATATATTTTATTATATATATTATAATATATATAATATGCATAGCCAATACCAAATAATTCCATTTATCAAATGAAATTGTGTTTAATTCAAGGATAACTCTGACATGTTAAGAGTGTGGTAAATGGATGTTTTTATAGAGGTTCTTGCATTTGTAAATAACAACAGAGCATGGGCCAAGGAGAGGATCCAGTGTGAATCACATGGGGATCAGAAATACCATTTGTATTCTGATTTAAAAAAAAATTGACAAGCACAGAAAATAGTTCAAAGTTTATTTGCCATGAATATTTTCCATTTTCCTTTTTGTTTTTAATTTTCCAATCTTCCCTCTCCCACTCATCCTCAAATTTTACTTACCAGCTAAATTCTCAACACATTTACCAGTATCTTACTATGGCCATGTTTTTTAATAACTATTGCATTCAAAGGCATTTGTGTTTTCTGAATGCATGTAATATTTCAATCTTACCTTTTGAAAGCTCTCCAAGGGAACCCCAACCCACAGAAAAGATAGATCCTGGTGGCTTCAGGTTATTTAAAAGTTTATCATTGTGTGGGATGCAGATGGAGCTTTTCTTCGTAAGAATGAATGTCTGGGATTAAGTCACTGTTAAACACAGCATACACTGCGATGCATGCTTCAGTGATGTTGTGGCCAAATTTATTTTTAAAAAATGAGTCTAAACTGGATAGTAAAGAAATGTTCCCATCACTGGTCTTTCACATGTTTATCTAAGCAGCTTGTCTACTTTGAACTCATTTCTGCTAGATTAAATAGTTGTATTTCAAATCTTCCAAGATGCACATCTCTGCTGTTTTCCTCAGCTCAAGTCAGTTCTAATTATTTGAAACTAGTAAAGCATAAAAATGTGAGATGAAAAACAGCAAATTAAAGCATGGCCACGGGCCTTAATAATTACAGCACTTTTAAGTCCATTACATTTCACTCTGCTTCAACTGTTAAACTTTTTTTTTCTCTTGCTGATATAGGGGAAGGTAATTATCAAAGATGTCCATCCACTGGTAAAAGGCAAACCATGTGAACCCTGAGAAAATGAGAGAGCAGAGGCCAAACCCACCACGATCTCAGAACCCTTCTCAGAGTGTGGGATGGAGGATGGCATCCCACCCATATATAAACTGAGGACAGTATCCAAATATTGAACTGGACAAGGAAACAACATAGGGAGGGGCAGCAGTATCTTGGGTACTCTTGGGACCGTCTCAGCAGACTGACCACACAGGTTCCTATTGTACATTCCCTTATACAGGGTAGACTGAGAAGAAAGGGCCAATGTGACACATAGGAACTCAGTCAATCCTTGTAGTGCGGGAAACAATTATTTCTTCTCTTGTTGTGTGTGACTCATGAGGTTTCACTTGACCAATAACTACATCCAAGTGTGGCATCAAGTTCATCGTGACTAGCTCGTCATGATGCCCCTTTGAATATTAACCTCATTTCTGGTACTGATTGCTTCTTTTCTCTCCCCTCTTATTGAAATATATTGGTTCTTACATAATATATCCTGATTATTGTTTCCCTTCCTCCTGGTCCCCACTTTCTACCTCCCCTCCCATCCACATCCCCCCCACTCCCTTTTACTCTGTCATTAGATAAAAATCGGGGTTCTAAGAGACAATAAAAAATATATAAAGTAAAATATAATAAGGTAAAACAAATATATTTTACCAGAGTTAAACAAAACAAACAGAAGGAAAAGAGCAACAGAAAAGGCACGAGAATCAGAGACTCAGTTGTATGCTCAGGAATCCCATAACACCACTAAAGTGGAAGCTATAATATATATGGAGAGGACTTAGTGCTGACCCATCTGGCTCTTATACACTTTCTGTTTCCTCTTCCATGAGATTCCTCGAGTCTGGGGGAAAGCCGGTGATGAAGATATCTCTTTTCAGGATATGTGTTCCAAGGTCTCACTGTCTGCAAAGTATCTTCTGATGAGTGTAGCACAATGTCCTTAAGAATTGTCTTATTGTTACTTTTTTCATACCAATAGTACTTGGTTTTACCCTAGGTCCTAGGGCTATCTAGTATCTTGTTCTTGATCACTCAAGAAGTGTTGGGTATAGGTTCCAAGTCATGGAGTTGGCCTTAAGTGAAATCAGAGTCTGGCTGGTTGCTCTAACAAAGCTTTGTGCCACCATTGCCCGAGCATATACTATAGACAGGATGCTATTGTAGATCAAAGGATTTATGGCTAGGTTGGTGTTTACATTTCTTTTAGTAATATTCACAGTACCTTTCTATATCAAAGACAGGGCTCACTGTGGGCACTGGCTCAACTTCTCTGGGTTCAATGACTTGTGAAGGTGTCTTCAGCAATGGGCCTTGGATGTCAGTTTGTGGAGAGCAACCTATAGCCTTTGCAACAGACTGGGTTGTTTGAGGAACATCTTTGACCAACAACTCAATTAAATGTATTTTATTCCTGGGACTGCGGGCTTCATTTGGTAACAAGAGGTATCCAGGTGGAGTTCTGTCTCCCCAATTATTTGTCATTTTGTTACATTGCCTTCATATGTATATATTTTTTAGGAAGCTTCTACTGTATTAGGTTTTTATACTACCTATCAAATGGCCCTTAATTTTAGCTGCCACTCCTGTATTTCCTTCTTCATCCCCCTCTGCCCTCTCCCCACTTGATCCTCCCATTCCTGCCCTGGCCTCCAATATATCCCTAACTGTCTATTCAATTCCCCTATCCTAAGGACATCTATCTGTTCCACCTAGTCCCTTACTCTGTACGTAATGTCTGCACTTCTTTAGACTTCAGCTTGGCTATCATTGACATAACAGCTAATATCCACACACAAGCAAATACATACCATATTTCTCTTTCAGGGTCTAAAATATCTCATTAGTTTTATCTGTTTACCTTCAAATTACATGCTTCCATCTTTTAAACAGCTGAATAATACTCCCTCATGTAAGTGTACTACAGCTTTTTTTTTTTTTTTAATTTACTCTATTGAGGAGCATCTAGATTGTTTCTAATTTTTGGCTATCATGAATCAAACAGCAATAAATATGGTTTAGTCAAAGTCTCTGTGGCAGGATGAATTGCCTTTTGGACATATGCCCGAGAATGGTGCAGGTGGATCTTGAGGTGGATCAATTCCTATCTTCCATACTTACTTCCATAGTGGATGTACAAGTCGGTACTCCCACCCGCACTGAATGAATGCCCCCATTCTCCACAGTCTCACCAGCATGAGGCATCCCTTGTTCTATTGAACTTACTCATCCTGATGAGTATAAGATGAAATCTTAAGAGTAGTTTGATTTCAGATTCACTGATGGAAAAGGATATTGAACATTTCTTTAAGTGTCTCTCAGCCATTTGAGTTTCCTCTTTTGAGAATTCTTTGTTTAGATCTGTACCCCACTTTTTAGTTGAGCTATTTGCCTTCTTGGTATCTGGTTTCTTGAGTCCTTTATATATTTTGGATATTAGCCTTCCATCAGATATACAGTTAGTAAAATCTTTTACCACTCTGTAGGTTGCTGCTTTGTCTGAATGACGGTGTCCTTTGCCATGTAGAAGCTTCTCAGTTTCACGAGGAGATCCCATTTATTTATTTGTGATCTTAATGTCCGTGCTAATAGTGTTCTGTTCAGAAAGTCTTTTCCTGTGCCAATGTGTTTAAGGCTATTCCCCAATTACTCTTAACCTCCATGGTCTTTGCTTTAGTTCAGACCCTGATGTAATTGTACCTGAACATGTAAGAGAAAATAAGCCCCTCCATCCTCTAGTTGCTTTTGGTCATGGTATATATCACAGTGACAGGAAAGCAAATTAGGACGGAGAGTCAGTATGTACCAGTGATTTTTAAGACCAAGTACACTTTCATCTGGCAATTTGGTTACCTTTAACTGAGACACTCACAAGAAACATGACACTGGGAATTTCACGTAGCCCTAGGTCTACATTTCCTCCTGTACAAAGTAGTGATAATAATACATATTTCATATAAATGTTGTAAAAATTAACTGGTATTTATTGTATGAGTGTGTATGTGCAGTGTGTGTGTAGTAGTAGTAGTCGTAGTAATAGGGAACATAGGAGTATTTTATCAATATAATTTTATTAACTTGTGAATAACTAACATAGGATAGAACAGAAAAACTTATGGTGCCTATGATAAAGAGTTACAATTGTTATAAGACAAAGAATTAGTATTATATGTATTTTAGAATATGAAAATCTCTTCTGTTTCTAAAGAACAACATAGAAAGTCTATAATAACATTAGATACAGAGAAAAGGCCAGGGAAGGTGAGGATGAAAGGTGGAAACTCTGGGAGAAACAAATCAAACAGTATGGTTGCCTAGGCAACGCTGTTTTCAAATGCTGGGAGGTGGTACTGGCCTTACAGAATCTGCAAGCAAATCCTGTTCAGGCCCTATATCACCTACATTTTAACAGAACACGGATTGTCTTTCACTGTGTATCATACTATAGGGCACAGAAACAGAGTTTTAGATAACAGTAGTGATCAAAATAGAGAGGAATCAGAAAGAATTGATCGTTCTCTACAGGCTGCCTATTGTAAGCTGGTGGAAGGCATTCACAAAAAGCCTAAACCCTTCTGCCAATTTTTCAAAGTAGCTTTGATGGTATTTAGATGGCAACCTCATTTTATAGTGAATTGGATTTTCACAGAACCCAGGAGAATCAAGCAGCTGGCATAGCAGTTATCTGAATTTGATCTAAGTTGACGTCAGGGGGCTGTGAATACTCAAGGCGCTCCTGCATTCTGCCTCTTTGTGAAGTGCTTTGACAGCAGCGGGGTTGTCACTACTCAACGTGTTGGCTCTGATCTTATATGATTGGAAAGTATTTAGAAACTTTACCCTCTTGGGTTTTTAAGCAAGGTATTTTTCTTCCAGGAAAATTATCCTGCAATATGATTGCATAAAGCAACACAATAAGTACAAATAACCATACAACCAACCCAAAGCAGAAGCCTGGATCCAAAACATTGTCCTTGGAAAGAGAGGTTATGATGTCAAACATTATTGGTAGAGATTTATATTAAAATTAAGCCAGATTTTACATCCAAATCATGTTAATCTCCTGGGTATTTCTTTATAATGATATGACAATTTCAGTGTGGATATATAAATAGGACTTGATAGTTCTGTGTTAATCATTCATATACATTAATAAACAACAGTGCTATACAGTGAAAATAAATCCCAGGTGGCTGGTGGCTGTGGCATTTTGTAACTTATTGGAAATCCAAAGCCCGTGCTAATTTCCTCATGCTGATTGCTTGGCTGTTTGGTTATTTAATGACTTGATATCGATGGTAGATATCATTAGCTGTCAAATAGTGGTTGATGACTCATAAAATTCTAGAATACTCTGAGGAATTCAGTGTTCATCCAGGTTACATTTTACAAGTGAAAAAGCAGGATGAAAAAGAATACGTGCCTGCCACATCTGTCTCTGTGAGCCCGTGTGAGCCCTGACTAGTAGATTCTGTGGGCAAGAACAATACCCCCTCTCTCTTCTACAATTTGATTTAGTTTTCCATGTAATTGTTTTCTTTGATTTTCTAGAAACTACTAGCATATCTCCTCAAGATTGCTGGCAGTAAAGCAATCAACCTTGCCCTTGCTACTTGGTGTTGACAGGGTCATCAGAACTAGGCACTAAAGGGGGTTGGGGCAGATGACCACTAGTAGATTCTGGATGGTGCCAGAGTAAACACACAGAATTTACATACATGCACGGAAGTCTTGAGGCTGGTGAGTTGGAAGCAAAGGCATTGACACATTACTTTCTGGTGAACCTCTGCCATCACTTTCTCCTTCAAGGCTAAGGCTTGTATTTCTAAGAAAGAGTACACACTCATCTTTCCTACTAAAGCCGATGTATTTAGCATTAGAATACAAGCAGCATTAGACCAACCCACTACATGTCTACATACACCTATGCATATGTATACACACCTTTATGTTACATGTCAGATTTGACAGGGTAAAATTCTAGTCTCCAGCATCCTCCTAATTTTCACATTCTTTATTTTCTCACATAAAAAAGTGACCAGGCATTTCTTAGAGTCATGCTTGTGTGAAGCCTCTCATGCTTTATAGTGATATGTGTTGAAGTTCTCAAAAATTGCTTCAGTTATAATTGAGTTATGATGTGTTGTCAAAAAATGCTGATTGAAGCATTGCCCATGGCCTCCTCCTTGCTAGAGAAGTTATTCTCAGCCTTCCTGATGCTGTGACCCTTTAACACAGTTCCTCATGTGATGACTCCCCAACCATAAAGTTATTTTCATTGCAATATCATAATTGTAATTTTGCTGCTATTATGAATTATAATGTCAACAATTTTGGAAACGGCGATTTACTGAAGGAGTTGCAACCCACAGATTGAGTACCACTCTTCTAGGGAAAGACCATGAAGGCAAAAGGGGACCTCTTTGTCATGATGCTGCTCTTTAAAGGGTTCTCTTTAAAATTAGCTTCTACAGTAGTAAGAGAAGTCATTTTGTAATGTTATTTCAAACACTGAGACCAAATTATTCCTGTAGTGATAAAGGAATATGCCATAGGAAATTGAAGAAGTTTTATAAAAATATATATTAGCATGAGTTGGAGAAATGAAAAAAAAAAAAAGATGGTTATTCTTCTTAAACCAAGTTCATGGAAATGTCTGTGATCCCTCAGGACAGAAGGGCTATTTTAGAACCTGCATGCATCATTAAAAGACAGTGCAAAACCTTTTGAATCTCAATAGTCAAAAGCAAAGGGATTCAGGAATATTCAGGTTTTTACAAATGGGTCTTAGGACACTCTTTCCCTACCTAACTGTTCTATCCATAGAGCAGAAAAGAAGGAACAGTAAACGCTAAATATTTCCATCCCAAAGCTTCAATAGGTAAATTCAACTCTCTTGAACTAAGAAGCAGCTTAACCTCGGGCTATTGATACATTCAGAGACACTTGGCAAGACTGCCATCAATCCCAGACAAAAATCTCCTGATTCATGCTCCCCTGAATTGTATCCTTATTATATAGTTATGATTCCTCATTCCACTATAGTGTGTAACCTCCATGTGGGAGAAGTATCACAGTGAGTCCAGTCAGAAAGCATCTGTATTTTTTTTTCTACTGCCACTCAAGTCCAGTTACTTGAAGTTACTTGAGTGATGGAGTGATACAGCAAGCCACCAGCCCTTGGAGGAAGGTTCTTTTGAACTTGTTCTTTGGCCTCTTTTCCCAGCTCCATGCGTAAAGGTCAGAGGAGCTTTACTAGTCAAGTCCTAGGAGCTGACTTGGCAACTCCCACAGTTGGGATCATGTGACCTTGATGGCGTCACCTTTTTTTTTCAGTGAACAGTGGTGAAATCCAAGATGATAAGCCTCAGAAAGCTCTTGCCTTGTCACATGTATACCATGCCTATGAGATGCTGCCATGGTTACTCTGCAAACACTAAAACCTCTGTAGGTCTTGACTATAAGCCCTTGTCAGGGGGAATAACTGTTGTTTTAGTCAGGCAGGTTTGGTTATTAGGAGAAGGGGTTTTGATAAAGGCAGGAACTACTTCCCCATGTAGATTGATTGTCATTACCTGGCTAGAACATAGAATTCACCCAGTAAGGGAGTAAGTAAAAACAAACTCATTAAAATTAATGGAAGTAAAAAGACCTTTCTTGAAAGACTTAAGAAATGTACACAGCATGAACATTGTAAAGCATGCCTTGCAGATGGCTCGTGTCCTGGCATGGTTCCTCACTGGCCTTCCTGACGATGAATCGAAGTAATCACAGCATATACCATGATACTGCAGCTTCAGTGCCCATCATGAACAAATAAAAGGAACAGCAATCTTGAGTGGCCTGGACTGGCCCAGAATCTGGATGGTGGATGATTGTGTTGGGAATAGGATAATGGAAGTTTCCTGAGACATTGACAAGTCAATGTTTTAAATTCTAGACCATCCAGAGATGGTGGGAGAGCTATTTCCATAGTTATGTTATACCACTTCTTGAGAAAGAAAGCTTTTCAAAGAAAAACCCATGATTTATTTATACACAAACAATATTACAAAGACAAATACTGTTTTCTTGGATGTAAATTATTCCACTCTTTGTAACTTTACAAACTGAAAACCACTCCAGAATAGCTTAGGGTTTTTTCTTAAATTATTATCCTCTAAGATTTAGAATATTGGTGATTCAAATATTGGAAAATGTCTCCTTATTAAAATTAATGTTTAGGCCTATAAACGTTTTCTCTATTGGAAAAAATGTTAAGGACATACCTCAGTGGTATAGCACTGGTCTCCAATGTATGAGGCCCAATCCCAAGTATTGAAAGGAAGAAAGGGAGGAAGAGAGTGAGGGAGAAAAGGACAGAGAGAGAGACAGAAAGAGAGAGAGAGAGAGAGAGAGAGAGAGAGAGAGAGAGAGAGAGAGAGAGACAGAGAGAGAAAGAGCGTTCCCAAAATATGCCTATAAGTAGAATGGTGAATCTATATGCCATAAGATGTCAGTGAAACATTTAGCCATGAAAATTCTTAGCAGAAGAAATTAGATGTTAATTTGCACAATCCACTGCAATAAGTATACCATATATATATATATATATATATATATATATATATATATATATATATATATATGCTGTGTTTACTTCATGATTATTTATTTATTTACTTACTTACTTACTTAGTGAAATTAAAATTGACCCTCTCTGTACAATCCAGCTGGCCTAGAACTTTGTCTCCTGAGTGCTGGGCTTACAAGCATGTCATCAAACCTACTCTATAATAAGATTTTCTTAGTTCAATGTTGCTTACTTTGAAAGCATGACTAAATAACCTCCTATCTTTATAAAACATTAGAGACATTTAAAAGTTTTCTAAGAGTGGAAAAGCTTGAACACTTTCTTTCTCTTTTCTTTTCTTTTCTTTTCTTTTCTTTTCTTTTCTTTTCTTTTCTTTTCCTTTTTTCCACTAAGGATAGACACAAGGTAAATAGTCTCAAATGTACTAACTTAATTACCTGCATTATTTTGACTTAGCTATGAGTAGCCAGAGAACACTGGTGGTAAATTTAGTTTAGACCTGATTTAGCCTTTGTAGAGTCAGTTTCCCAGCCTGCACAGTGCCCTGGAGTCATCAGAGGTGCACTGTGAATGATGCAGAACAAAACAGATGACTGTGGTGAAATTTCTGAGCAACAGCTAGCCAAAATCATTGTTTTAAAGATGCTTCCCAGGTTACTCTAACATGAAACCCGAGTCCAGCTCATCTCTATACACCCTAAGGTTATGCTTTTTTGCTTTGTTCATTGATTACTTTGCCATACTGGTAACACTTCTTGTGCCACATTTAAAGTTATGTTATGTGCATTACCCAGGAGCAAGGGATATTAAATAAATAACTGTTTTGAACCTTAGGAAATGATACATCCTTGAACCACTTCAGGACCATAGCCACAGTTTATTCATTTAAAAATATACAAAGAGACGGGCTGGAGAGATGGTTGCGGTTAGAGGTGCACATTGTGACTCGGGTCAGATGATTCACAACTGCCTCTAGATCGAAGGCATCTGATGAGTTTTTCTGTCCTGGGTAGGCACTTGCACTCACAGCACCACCCCATCTACAAATAAACTTAAAACTTTAAATGACTTTCTTTGCAATTTTATAAAGTCCATTGAGATGATTGGGTTACATATTGAATACCACTTTATTAACTGAATGTTATAGACACAGAATTACTTAATTCATTAAGTCAAATATATACTTTTAATAGATACATATGTTTACAATGCTTACATAGTCTTCACTATGTGTTACCTTTCAAAACTAAATTTATCCTATAAATGTATCATAATTTTTGCCATAGATTCTGATCATATAAATGCAATATATGATATGGAATTGCTAAACTGTTTTCCAAATATGACTAAAGCATTCTGTCAACTAGTTTAGAAATTTAAGGTATTATAAGCAGAAAAATATCTTGTGCCCAATTTAACTAGACAAGAGAAGGGTTTGTAATTAGCATATCCACTTTCACATGTAAACAGGTTACTTTAGAATAAGTTGTTCTTTTAGATAATTCCAACATTTCTTCTGCAATCTTACTCATTACTTTGTAATGGTGGTGACTGGAGGTATCAAATGAATGCACAGTTTTTGAAATTCTCTAAGACTCTGTTACCTGACCCTCATCAACCTATTTCTGTTCATCTCATGAAGTTATACTTAGTTCAACTTTAGCCTTCACATATTTATTTCAGTGAATATGGAAGTGAGCATATTTCCTTCACAGAACCCTTAACATACCTTTATAACATTAATAATTGTCCCTGTGATTTTTTAAAGATAAAATTGAAATATCATGGGCATATGATTTTGTAAGATTGTTTTATATTAATGGCCATTGTCACTTAATCTCATAAACTAAGCTACTGATAATAAACACTTATCTCAGTATCAGCCAAGTTCTCCCCTTTTTTATCAAAAGCAGAATAGTTTCATTTTAAACTATTAAAATTTAATATATAAATTTTCCAGCTGCTTTTAAAAAGTTTCCTTTTGAGTTGGGAAGAGCTATGAAATTCCTCAACTGAAAATCATGTATTTTCTGTGTCTGAGTTCATATTTATAGACTAATGAACCTATTGTTCTTTTTAATATGTCACTATTACATCTGAGTAGCTGCTGACACTTGGTTATACTTTATTGTATGAATTACCTTGCATGGGAGAGTGCTAGTAAGCATTTTTAAGAGATAAATGGGCTACTGAAATTTAACCTATGTAAAGAAAGGCATTTAAACTTAGGTATTCACCATGAAGTATTCTAAAAACTGAACCCACCTATGTCACTGGATCAACAGATAGAACATTACCATGTCCCCAATGCCAAGAATCCCAAGTGCCTACCACACTCCAATCCTATCCCATACGTGAGACCTGATTCTGTCTGTGCTTTCAGGTTGGTTGGTTTTGCTTTGCTTTTTTGGGAAAAGAATATGCATTTAATTACTTTCCTTCCCTTCCTTTGAGGAATCTGTAGTCAGTGGAGTTTGGGGATATTAGGGAGCAGAGCAGTTAGCAAGCCAGAGCCTTCTGCCAAGAAAGTTTGGAGATCTTAGATTCTGACAACCTGACACAGAATTGTGCCAGAAAGTACAGTGTGGGAAGCTAAGTTCACCTTTCTTTGTTAATCTTTCTAGAGAGGAGAAAAAGAACAGACCTGAGGAATGGGATGGAAAAGGAAAACCCCAGCCTCTGAAAAAATACTGTTTCCAAGCCTTTTGAAGTCAACTATAATTACCATGCTGGTTAGAATTCAAGTTAGAGTTTCTGCTTTGCCAACTTAATTAGTAGTTTAAGCATGCAGAAGAAAAATACAGTGCCATGTGCACAGTGATTTGAAGGTGGAAAGAAAATATGGACACACTGTTCCTGAAGGAGTTGGGGAAGAAAATCTGAGATTATGCTTGTGTGCCCCTATTTTTTTTTTCCTATGGTTGCTCTAAAACCACAGTTCAGAACCTTACTCTGGCTTTTTGAGTATCTGAATAAAGGTAAAAAAGCCTCTTCTGTCAATAGTGTGTACCCAAGTACAAGTTTTTGTTAGGGCTGTATGACCTCATCATTATCTAAATCAGCTCACAGACCTGCGGATGCTCACCGATGAATGTGTTTAGAAATCCCAAGTCTTCTTCTAAAGTCCTTACCAGAAAGTCTATGGGTTTTTTCCAAGAGGGCCAGCCTGGAAGTTATATAGGTGTCTCGTCTGTTGTGGTCGTCTCAGAGGGGACTCCACACTGACCTGTTCTGGCCTTCTTGTTCTTCATTCCTGACTTGAAGATCTTTTATTTTCTCTTATTCAAACCCTAAATTATCTTGGTCCAAGTTTGCATCCTCTTGTTAAACAGAAAGATATTTCTTTGGGAAAGGTTAAGAAAAACAAGTCTTGTTTTTGTGCTGGATGATAGTAATTAAGTCAATTCCTAGTTGTGCTTCATTCTTTGAACGTTAAAAAAAAATCTGTGTATAATTAACGTTTTGTGCATGAACTTCCTCGTGGCTTTTTCAGTTGTTAATATGTTATTGTTTCTGTTACTCCTTTTGTAAACCGGAATAGACTAGGTTGCTCTTCAGTGGTCTGAAATCTAAATGACTTAAGATGACAAGGGTTTTACTTACTATTTTTCTTCCATTTTCAGTATTATAGGCCAAAATCTATGAGCTATGCTCAAGATGAGATGGCAGGAACTGATGCTTCATCTCAATCTAATAAAGCAGTCACAGCTGGTCAAAGTCTATGCCCAGAGTGGGACTTACCATTTTAGCTCAAATCCACTGGACAAATTATATCACAGGGCCAAGGCTAACATCCAAAGGGAGGGTAAAGGCAATGTTACCATCTGCCCCCAAAATAAGAAAGGTCAGATTATTGGGTAAGCATTCAGTTAACCAGCGTTGACTTTTCTAGACTCCTTCCAATGTCTCCAATGGAAATCTGGTTAAGTAAGTCAGAGCAAAAAGGAGTCTATTGTCTTATTTTTGATAGAAAAATATATTCCAGGTTAACTATTGTCACATATTGTACTGGTTAACTATGACATTTGTACTCCATTTAATATAAATAAAATATAACAGACAAACTAAAAATGAAGACTGAGGAGGAATTACAAAGAAAGATGGCCATAGTTCTGATGCATTAGTGTTAAGTCAACACTACTTAACTAGCCTTAAAATAACATGTGCATGGTCATGTCAGTCTCATAGGATCAAGTCTCTTTCTTTGACCATCAACGTCCTTAGTCAAGGCTAATCCTTGTGACAAAGATAAACTGAGTGAATAAAGTACCCCAGCTATCACGTGGTCAATCTGCGAAGTCTAAACTATGCATTCTAAGGTCAATATCAAAGGGACAATGTTGCTTCATATCTTATTTCAGGAAACTTAACTCCTATTATCATACTTGACATGTGGAGTGATGAGCAGCCTGGCTAATGTAATCAGTCATTTTAGCCTAAGAGTTGACTTTAGGGCATCCATAGTGGTCTACATCATTCTCTTAGCTTGGCTGCTTGCTTGAGAGTGTGGGAGAGTAAAGGTGACAGGTGAAATGAATTCTAATTTCACAAATTTCTTAAACGCATCTGAAATAAATGGAGATCCCTTGTCAGGAATAATCACATCTAGATATCTAGATGTGAAAAGTCACTGGTCAAAGGCATTATCGTTCAAGCAAGGGCAATACTGTTAGCTCCGTTTGGAGAAGGTGGCCAAAATAAGAAAGATTCTATTCATTGCTGAAGGAGGAGATATTTTTAACTGACTCTTTGGGACAGTTTCCCACCCGAAAGGAAGGTGCTTTTGGTAAAGTTTATGAGTAAATTTGACAGCATCTACAGTTTTCTCACTAGCACAAATGATTGCAACAAACAAATAATTCCTAGGGCATGTATCTCATTAAATAATTCCTAAGTTAGCATGTGTTTTATTGCAATATGATTATCATATGATATTTTTATTCTGTCTACTAGAAATACACAATAATAAATACACAAGTTTGAAAAGAATGAAATTAGAGCCTAACTATATATAGAAGCATATACAGAATGAAAACTATGAAAGTGAGTTAACCCATTAAGTTAAATTACATAACAAAAGACTCAGGAGTCTTTTACTGAGCGTGTGCCATATTCTGCACTTTTTTTCTAAGTCAAGATCTTTTTCCTTTGTTTCATGAGAAATGAAAAATCTCAAACAAGGTCATTAAAGGTCATGAACCTGGCCTGTCCAGACATCAAAACCTATGTTTTTATTATTAGATTGAGTTTCCTTCTATCTACAGTGTCTGATGGGATTGAAGAAGGCACATTTGTAAGAAAGCAATCATTTGCCTCCTTTCTTCATTCATCCCTCCGTTTCCTCCCATACCAAGAGCATTCGTATTCAGTGATCTCTGTTTTTGGGCTGTTGACAAGTAGAATTAAATCTAACTTTCAAATCCCACTGTGTAACATTAGCTCTCTAATTGGGCCCCCTATGCTGAGCCAGCAGTCTTCAGTGTAGGTTTTAGGTAGACATTAGTAAAGTAAAATGGAGCTGCTTATCATTTTAAGTTCAAAGCATTTAGGGAGGTAAGTTTTACATTTGTTGTCAAGAGACTAATGAGACCTATCAAATCAGTTCATAAAACTCCCATTTTGAAGGAGAAATTAAAAGTCAAGGTGATAGAGGTGATCAAATACTTCTATGGTTGTTGATGAACAGCACAGAAGGTCTAACTTGGAAAGCCAACAAGAAAGCCACTCACTAGGGCCGTTGTTCAGGAGCAGTGGCAACAGCTGAACTGATTCACAGCTCAGGAAGACCCTGAACTCTACTGTGGTCGTGAGCAGACAGGATTTTGGCAGACCTCTTTTCAAGTCTTTTGTCTCCCTCTCCTTTCCTGTTTAAAAAACATCAGCCTCCATACATGCACCATTTTCTCCAAGGATGGCTCCCCCACATGTCTGTACTCCCCAGGGATCAGTAATACGGTGGGCAATCAGCAGATGGTTCTGTAGACAGGCATGTTTCCTGTAGATTCGGGTTTATTTAGTCTATGTAGTTTAAAATAGCTGAACACGGACAAAATCTACTGAATTTGGTTCTAATGACTTGGGCAAGAGAGGGCTCTGTGCATCACTGTGTCATCCTGTCAGCTTCGAATTTCTGGGGCCAAATGACCTTCCTGTTTCATCCTTCCAAGTATATGAAATTTGAGGCACACACTATCATGTGCAGCTAACTTGCTCTTAATAAAGTGTGTTTTCAAAGACATTAAATGGAATTAAAAGAATACATGATTTCTCTTTTTGGAAAACACATTTTTTTTTTAATTCCTAGGCCTTGCTCCTCCCACACCTATATCGTGCTACCATGTATTTCCTGGCTTGCCTATGACCGGGAATCTTTGTTATATTTACTGATAGTTGGATGTTTTTGTTGTTTTGAAACTTTTATTTTTTTCAAGTTATAATCTGATTGCATGATCCCCTCCCCCCTGCTTCCTCTCACCAACCTCTTCTATACACCCTCCTTGCTCTCTCTTTCAAATTAATGGCTTCTTTCACTTTGATTGTTGTTAAGTACACACACACACATGTACACACACACAGAGAGAGTTTATATTTATTTTATTAGTTTTATTTTTTATTAGTTTTATTTATTTATTAGTTTTATTTTTTATAAAATATAAGTACGGCCTTCTCAATCTGTATAATGTTACCTACCATATGGATACGATCTCAAGGCTGACCACTTAGTATTGGCTAACCAGTGGAGAAGCTCTTCCCTGGGAAGACCATTTCTGGGAGGACTGTTTCTCCTGATCTCAGCACTCTCCAGTTGCCTCAATTCTTTGTCTATAGTCGAAAGCCATAGTCCTGCTTTTCAAGTTAGGCTGTCCACTGGTGTCATGGTTGTTCGGGTCTTGTTTAGACAGTCATGTTGATAAGACTTTGTGGGTATAGCTTGTCTTACATTTCTAAAAGACACACTCTTACTGTAGCGGTGTGTATCGGAAAAAGTGGCCGCAGCCCTGGCCCTGACTCCACGAGATGTTAGCGGGGCTGCTGTCTCTGCCAGTCAGCTCTGTGGAGTCTATGGCTCTAAGCACGGCTCTTGGGCCAACTTTGCCACCCTCATAATGCTCAGCTCAACCCAGACAACATCCGCCATGCTTGTGGTACCTGTAGAATGAAGATTCTTAATGCTTAAAGATTATCCACTGGATTTATATACTAGCAAATGCTCAATACACAAGATGGCCACACAATTAGAATTGTAAACCCAGTTTCTACTGCTAGAGACACAAGGGAAACCACTCCTGCCATCTTTCCTCTCCTTCTTCTTTTGTCTCTTCCTTTCTCCTTCCTTCCTCCTCCCAACTCCTAGCTCCACCTACCTCTTCTACTGCCCAATCTCAGAGCTCCAGTGCAAATACAATGGGCAGGAAAGGTTCCTGCAACATCTTACAACAAACATTTTTAAAGCACTTTAATATGAAATGAAGAAGTATACTTTCTTAAAAACCTAAAATTAAAAGAAAAGAGAAAGAAAGAAAGAAAGAAAGAAAGAAAGAAAGAAAGAAAGAAAGAAATCCATACTATAAATGTTTTCTTAGAAGTGCCACCACTTCTGGGTGCTCAGTCAGGTGGATTTTATTTCACCACTTTACAACTAAAGAAAATAAAAATATAACACTCCATGTGCCACAGGCCAGAGAGGACACTCCTAGCCTGGCTTGCTTGTCACCTCCCCTTAAGCCTTTTTAGCCTCCCTCCTTTGGGATGATGCGTTTTGTAGCTGCTGTCAGCTCTGCGGTTGGAAGGGAATGGGAAAATGAATACGATTTGAAAGAGTGTAGAAAGGTGTGAGCCTTACCATGATCCTTGGGATTTGCAGAAGCCTTTCAAGTTATTTATGCCGCCGTGTGCCCTGTGTCAGTTAATATTTCATCTCTGCTTTCAGTTTCTAAACGACAGATGCTTTAAAAAAAATTTCAGTGTAAAGTTCTGCTTCCTCCTACCTTTCGCCCTACGCCTCCGTGCTCCAGGCCAACCCTGTTAGCTCTTTTGATTTAATCTTCACAGTTCTGTGCTCACTGGAGGGACAGAAAATGGACGCTAATAGACCAAAACAGACACTTATAAAACTCTTTAAAATGACAGTGCAGCTTCACCTGCAAATAAGAGACATAAAGGCATTTCTACCTCACCACTAATGACCATATGTATTAACATTAAGGTCAGTTCACAGTTTGCCAGTGTTATGGCCATATTTTAAAGTTACACTTCACTTAATAGTATTACACCTTACTTCAAGAAAGATATTCGTATATATAACATTAAATTTCATACAGTTCTATAAACTACTTTTTTTTCTTTCTTTTTGGAAAATAGATTCTTCTCTCATACAATACATCAGACCACAGTTCCCCACCCCCTCCACTCTTCCCAGCTATCCCCCCACTTCCCCTCTCCTTCAGATCCATACCCCCTCAGATTCCTCTTCAGAAAAGATCAGGCCTCTAAGAGATGACAGTCAAACAGGACAAAACACAATACAATAAGACAAGGCAAAGGTCCTCATATCCAGCTGGACAAGACACCCAGTAGGAGGAAAAGAATCCCAAGAACAGGCAATAGAGTCAGAGACACACCCACTGCCACTGTTAGGAGTCCAACAAAAACACCAAGCTACCAGCCATAACATATCCGTGGAGGACCTGATGCAGATCCATGCAGGCCCTGTGCTTGCCGCTTCAGTCTCTGTGAGTCCGTGTGAGCCCTATTTATTTGATTCAATGGGCCATGTTCTCCTGGTGTCCTCCATCCCCTCTGGCTCCTATAATGTTTTCATTTCGCTCTTCCACGGGGTTTCCAGAACTACTAGAAGGACCCTAAGGGAACCTCCAATTAGGCTCTGCACATATTGTCTGGTTATGGGTCTCTAAAGCCTCTCCCATCTGCTGGCGATGGAAGACGCCATTTGAGAATGACTGGACAAGTCACCAGATCTATGAGTACAGTAGAATATCTTTAGGATTTTTTTTCCCCAGAAGTGCGGTTCTTCCTTAGGTCTCTGGGCTAGCCAGTCTCTGGTTCCTGGTCATCTTAGGTAGTATAGAGCATGGGCTCCCTCTGGCGGCGTGGCTCTCAAGTTAAACTGAACATCTGTTGGCCCCTCCCACAAGTTCTACACACCACTGCCCTAGCACGTCTTGCAAGTCTGATGTATTGCAGATTGTAGGTGGAGGGTTTTCTGTGCAGTTCATGACTTCATTTTAAAATTATACTTCACTTAATAGTAAAGCACTTTTCTTGAAGATATCTTTGTATGTGATATTTAATTTGCTATACAGTTCTGTAAACACTTTTCTACAAGAAGTTTAATGAACATTTATTAATGGGCAAAGTAACAAAATCTTTAACAAAATCTGTATAAGCAAAACAATTTTTTGAAGAAAACAAAACTTAAATTTCTCACCACGTCTTACTCAGATAAAAATAGTACAAGCAATGGCTACGTTAAAAGTTAAAGTCAGTTGAATCTGTCCTAAAGAAATATTACCTTATACTCTGTATTCAGTCAAGCTATTTGTGGGCTTATTTCACTGATGCAACGTTGAAGTGGTATTTGGTTTTTATATCAAGTGCCTGAAGAGGAATGAACATGAAAATAGCGCCCTCTATGTGTGGAAATGCAGACTGCATCTTTTAAATAATGTATTCTAAGCCTAGGGCAATTAAAATGAAATGTTTTATTCAAGATATTTTTCCTTATAAGCAATTTGATGATGAGTAAAAACTAAGAGGGAAAGCGTACGTTTCCTGATGTTACCTTAAGTCATGCCTCATTAAGTCCTGACATCATAACAGAGCTCAAACCCTCTGAGAATGCTGAGAGGCATCGCACCAATAGGAAAGAATCTGTGCCTTCTAGACACGTGGTCCCTAAATCAGGATGCGTATGCTGGGATGGATAATGTATACATTTACCAGTCCTTCTCATTCATTTTACCTCTCCAGTAATGTTACTTCTAAAGGCGCTGATAGAGCAATCATGTTTGTTCCAAGTAGGCCAGGGGACTGCTGCAGGCACTGCATTTAAATGCCTCTCCTTTCTCAGCTAGCACCATAGCAAGCAGTTCTATATTGTCGCCTTCATGAAAACACAAAAGATAATCTCTTCTCAGTGTAAAAGGGAGTCTTCTCATACTCATCTCCCTAAAGTCGCATTTCCCTTGGGATTCCTTCTGTTGTTTGGCTCTGCTCTGTCAAGGACGAATTGAGGGAATCATTTTTCAGAAGGAACGTTGTGTTTGGCTTTTGACAACTGACAGAAGGGACAGACCTCTTCATTTGCTATCCCCAAAGCTTCTGCCATCCATTCCAGAATTGTCACTCACCAGAGCTATGCTAATGCCATTTCTGCCATCCCTGTGCAACCTAGTGGGGATTTCTGTGCTTAGCAGAATGTCAAAAATATCAAAGCTCATATTCTGCTGACACACTAATGACAGCCAGAGACATCTGTCATTTATAATTTCAATGTAGCTTTTTCTGAATGTGTATAGAATCGCTTTTCTCCATTATGCGCTGGTGTGCATGCTAACTCTGGTGTCAAATGTGTTTATTGGTTCCCAGTATCTCAGCGAGCAGACTCTTTGCCATCAGGCAGTGCCTCCCACGTGGGAAAATGACATAATCAAATCCTTTGTTTTTCTCGTAACCCAACTGTGTGTGGCGCGCCACTATCTGTGTTCCATGCTATTGGGACACACAGAACTTAAGCCCTGGTTCAAGTATTGAGTTAAAGTGTTCCAGTTATAGTGATGAAAACATGATTGCAGGCAATTAGCAACACTTGTTAAGGTTCCAAAGAAAGGGATATATTAGACTTTCAGGATGGAGCCAGATAACATCTAGAAAACCAGAGAGAAAAATCAAAACTTTCCCTGCTTTGAGTCCTATTCTTTGTTCCTTTGAGTCTCAGAGAAGCATATGTGTATGATAAATGTACATTCATCTGTGTGTTCTGTTTGCATATGTTCCAATGCCTTTACACACTGTGGGTAAATTTTGTCCCTGTCTCAGAGCTTTGTCAAATAATCAAATGTGACCATGAATTCACTGTCATCTTTCCCTTTTTTGTGTTTTTTTTTTTTTTTTTTTTTTTTTTAGGTAAGTATTTTTGATATCCTCCTTTATCAATGCTGAAAGAATAAAATATACCTGCCTGATGTAGAACCAATGGCTTAAAAAACAAAGTAGAGGCACTGGTGTGAATGATAAAAACTGACACGCTCCTGATGCGGGTAAGACTATAAAGGGCATTCGGGTGAGTTGGCTTTTCCTAAGGGAGGGAGCCGGCAGTCTGGGAAGATGGGGGATAGGTGGCGTGGATTGTTGCTGTGCAAGTACAGAGAAGATTCTAAAGAATGTTCATGAAATATTCATTCACATCTGCTTACTGGAGAGATAAACAGTCCTGTTCTGAGGTGGGTCACCATTCCTTGGCTGGAAACTATTCTCTCAAATACTATTTTTACACACCATTCCCAGATGGAAACAAAGGTGGTTATGTTAATGAAACTTTTTTTTTTCAGTCTTTGTCTTTAAAAGGGAGCTAAGGGAGAGGAAATTTATTTACTATTTCATTTTCATTTACCCAGCTCTGCTGAAACTGAAACATGTGTAACATGTGACCATGAATATGGAGATGAGAACTCCATCCAGATTCTGGATAAGTGAGAGAAATGCCAGCACTCTCAAAAGACTCACTCCTCTGATCTTTTCTCATTTTATATGTAGTAACTTCTGCATCCACATTAAATAATATACAAAATGCAATTATAATGATTCAGTGCTATTTTGCTCAGACCTGTAGTCATTTTTGTGGCTACATATTTCACGATTTTAAACACCTATGATAAACACTGTGTTCAGGCTGATACCAGGATAGAACTTCTGATGGTAATATATTGAGTTTAATATAAATTAAAAATGATCCTACATGAATGAAAACTCTATTATTGGAAACACATTTAATGTTAAAGGTGAACAAGTTGCAAAGGCTGAAATATTTCTGAAACAAGGCCTGGTGGCTAAAGAGTGTTCTCTCCAGGTTACATTGGCCTTATCAAGTTTCCTGCCCTCCTGGGTATCACCCACCTTTCCATCATCCTGCTGTTGATTCAATTCAGATACTGTGTCTGGTACAAATCCTTCCTCGGAAGTCCCAATACAAACTGGCCTATCCTTGTCCTGCAAATATTCTTCAGTAGAGGACATGAATTATTTCTCTATAGTGGCTATAACAAATTACCATGGACTGATGATGTAAATTAGAACCATTTACTTCCTTACATTTCTGAAGGTTAGGAGTCTAAGATTGAAATGTCTTCAAGGTTGATTTTGATGTAGGTTTCTCTCCTTGGAAGGCAAGTGACTGTCTTCTACCCGGACCTCTGGGTATCTGTGTTGGGATTTCTCCTAATATAAATATAAATTCTCCTATGTTAGGTTCTGGGCTAATGACCTCATTTCATATCAAGTAAATGACCTCTTTAAAGCACTCATTACTATATACTGCCAGGTGACATGTAGCCATGTTTCAGTCAAGGACTAAATATGTACAGTGTCTGTTCCTATGCATATATCACCAACTAATTTCTTTATTTCTCTAGGTATGATACATGAACAATCACCAAATTTTCTAACAGTGCTTTTCTTATGATATATCTCCATCAGTAAGTACAGTGTAGTAGTATAGGCATATTCTGAGGTTAAAGGGACAGGACTTTAATATGTAAATTTGAGGGTATGCAGGTTACTCCAATAACAGCCCCCACATGGTTTCTTGCTTACTTCTTGTCAAACCATGTGTATTATTCTACCTTCCAAAGTTAGAATCAAATCTATCAAAAATAAAGACTAATCATATTTTGATTTTTATTACTTCATGCAAAGTACACAGGGGGCTGAGGCACATGATAGCTAACACCACACACACCACACATTATTTGAAAATACTGAAACGGTTAGTAAGAGGGGAGACCAGATGAGTGTCCTTTACTCACTTATGGCGTCTGCTCCCTTATTTTCACAGGGAAAAACAAAAATAAAAACAGAAGCCCCGGATTAGGCAGTGTTCCAGTGAATCATCCCTGATCCATTCCTGTGAGCACATTAGCATTTCAGTCAGCAGAGACAATCCAACCTCTGCACCTGGGTCAAAGAGACGAGGGCACTCAAGTGTGCATGCCACCAAGAACAATTCGGGCTGCCAGAAAGTAGCTACCTAATTCAGGAACATCTAAATGTCAGGTGGGGTTTTGTAAGGAAAAATTGTGAACATATCTGAGGTAGGAGATAAAATGTTCTGGAACTCAAAGTCAAGTCCTAGAAATCATGTTTTAAAGTCCTTAAGTCATGTCTAACACCTTACCAAGTCTAATTTCACACATCCTCGTACAAGCACAGATAATCATCTAACTAAAATTTCATCACTGAACACTTGACTCCATTAATATTGACCTTATTCAGCTCCTTTCTATTATCATAATTTCTAGAGCCAGGATTCAAAACTATTTTCTGCACCCTAAGTAGGATCAGCCTAAACTCATATCACACTGGTGACTGTTTTAATTAAATTATAAGTAGGTTCTACTAGTTTAAAAGAAAATTTCAGGATAACTTAAACCCAGCAAACTTTAAGATGTCTTTTTATATAGATTAATGAAAATGTTTTAGGATTAGTTATTTTACCTGGCATATCTGAGATTCTCCACCTGGTAAAATAGGGACAGAGTATCCACTGAGTACTTTCTGGTATTAAATGAAAGCCCACAGAAATGTTAACACATTAACATTTCTAGCAAAAGAATAGAAAAGGGTGAACATTGGTTATGTGTTGCACATCCCCTTGCCCTTGAACATGTATGATTAGTTCCATTCTGTTCCTTTCTGTGCTACATAAATAATGAGAAGAAGCAATATTAAAACCCACAGAAAGAGAGGGCACTAGCTGAAAGTTCCAAAGTTTTAATAAAGTTAATGCAGGTCAAGTGTTATAAAAGCAAATGCACATAGTGCTAGGAGACTTGGTGACATGGGAGCTGTTTTTGTGTCTGATAATGGTTGTTGGTTTTGTTTTTGTTTGTTTGTTTGTTTGTTTGTTTCCTAGGCTTTACTTTGAGACAGGGTCTTACTTTGTAACCCTGTGCAACATGGGACTCACTATCTAGACCAGGGTGGCCTTGGACTCACAGAGATATGTCTGTCTCACCTACTGGGATTAAAGAGAATCAGTACTGTCTTTCAAGGGGTATGTGAAAGGTGGCAGGAAGCACTTTGTTAGTACATAAGAAAGCAAGAGCCTGAGGGTATTTTGTGTACCTGTATGAGCACATGTACACATGTGTTCATGTGTGTTCCCTTAGTGCTAGTGGTTAGAGTAAGACGGTAGAATAGGAGTAAAAGCAAAGTAAGTAAAAGGGTGAGTGCCTGTGAATACCATGTGCAGAGTCTAGATGTGGAAAACCATACAAAGAGGACAGCTTGCTGGAAGAAGGCTGCTGTCATTGGGATGAAGGACACTCAGGATGAAGCTGAAGATGGTTAGGGAGCAGCAGAGATGCAGGCTTACAGATATTATCAAGGAGTTTGTCTTCTGTCCAAAGAATGATAGTAGCTGACATGGCTTGGTCAGTAAAGGAGCTTGTTCCCGAGCCTAACAAACCTGAGTTTGATCCTTGGGATACACAGAAAAAGAGAACTGTGCCCTGCAAGATGCCGTTTCACCTCAACAGACACACATGTTTTTTCTCCGTCTCTCTCTCCGTGTGTGTGTGTGTGTGTGTGTGTGTGTGTGTGTGTGTGTGTGTATTTTCTTTCTCTCTTTGTCTTTGTCTCTCTGTCTCTCTGTCTCTCTCTCTCTCACACAAACACACACACACATATGCACATACCTGCATACACGGACACACATATGCATGCACATGCAAGTGCAGACACACCCTCATACACACAATTATAAAAAAAATAAAATTATTATAATAATAAATATACAAACAATAATAAATAATCATTTTAAAATAAAAAATAAAGAATTTAAAGACCTTTTCAAGTGAGTGCCAGGAAGGCAAGCCAGAAAAAGGCTTAGCAGGATGTAAAGTGAGGCCCATACACATCCAGATTTATGTTTTGAAGGGATTTTTTTTTTCCTCCTACAATGTTCTTCTTTTGCTGAGATAAATTCATAGTATGTGGACTTACAGCAAGCACACTAATATTTCCTTATAGATATTCTTGCTGTGTTATCTTTGCATGTTTCTTAAATGACCTGAGGTTCTTTAACATCCCAAGATACACTGTGTTTTAAGTAAATAGCATCCAGAAAGGAAGTCGAATGAAATATCTACATAAAACTGCTCATTTGATTCTACTAGCAGAGTCTCCCTGACACACTGCTCTCTTGATTTCACTGAGTGTTTGCTTGCTCTAGGGATGACAAAGCCAGAGGATGACATGATTGTGACAATTTCCTTGAAGTGACTGTTGTGACAGGTGAACCTTTGCCCACACACTATAAGAGAAAGCCAGTGATGAGACTAAGTGGCTTTAGTGGCTTTAGTTTCTCTACCCTTAGAACAGCCCGAGAATGGTGTCGGCATCCTTCACAGTGCTTACCAGAGTAAAAGTTTTTCTCCTTATCAGCAAACCTTGCTTGGGGTGCTGTGTTTGTATTGATTTAATCATGTCTTCCCTCTGGGACAATGAATACTGTAATCAGTGAAGATTCATACCAGAAGTTCAGGTCCCTGGGAGATTTGCACATGGTGCCTTTGTATCCACAAGAATACTCCTGTTCCAGTTTAATGTGTAACCATCTACCTCCTATCATTTCTATTGACTTTTCCTTCTGACTCCTAATTTATAGGATCTAGTTGACAAATTTGTTTTTTTTTTATCAAACCTCAATAAAAGGTCCCTATGTGAACCCTGAACACTTTTTAGCCATTAAATAAATACTCGCTGATTTTAGTGACTAACCAAGGAGACTGTAGTTCTTATATATACGTTAAAAAAAAAAAACTATCAGTACATTAAAAAAAAACTATCAGTGATACAGGGGTCTGTAGATATAAAGTCCATATACATAATGATGAAAGTAAGTTCTGCCTGCATGTTAACTCACAAGACCTCATTAACGAGGATTTGTTCCCCTTACTTGTCCTTCCTCCTCTGTTTTAACACACTGTTATCATACTGTTAAAATATACTGTCTATGGTACATAATAGAAATAATATACATAATGCCTACATAGTAAGGGTTCTATATATCAAAGGTGCACAGAGAATGGCTTAAGTCTTCGACTTTGAGTGACTTGCTACTCAAGCAGTCATCAGAAAAGAGAGGCTTCTGCTTTGAGTCCAGTCCTACCTCCTTACCCTCTTTTTGAGAAAATAGAAACAGGAATCTTCTGATGGAGGTGCAGTTAAGCCTCTTTGTTTCTAGAATGTAAGATCTCATCATTTATAAGAGTTTCCTAGGAAAGCCAGGTGCCATGAATACCTCAGAAAACATAGCAGCCAGGAAAGAACATAGAAGCCCCTCCAGTCAGGAAATGGGCATTATCTGGGGAAGGCATCCATGATGAAGGGAGAGGGATGCAGCCAACAGTTTGTTTCACCATCCAGACAACTCAGCATGAGGTAGTAAGGTCATTTTGGGGTGGTCTCACCCAAGGTGCACCTTGGGTAAATCATTAGCCATGAGTAAGCTTGAACAGTAACAGACCTCATGGCTTGGTATCACCTTGCTGCTTGGTGGCCCCTGTTTAATTTCCTAGCACAGTTGGCTTCTGCAAATCCTTACTCCAGATAATTTTGTGTTGTCTTATCCTGCTGTCGTCTGTGAGGACAAGAAATGAAATCACCCCTTTTAATTACATCTCTGTGTATTTTAATTGATTGAGAAATTTGTTATAATTTCATTAAGAGAACGTTGCAGTGAAATTTAATTCACTTCCTATGTCTTTTTTTAATATATTTATATTCCTTTGTGATTCATATCCACATAGTGTATGTGATTTTTGCTCATCATGTTTTTTTTTCACTTTTGGTGCTTTTCTAAATGACTTACAACTCCCCCACAGTTGTCATGCTCCCTGGGGATCCCTTCCAGACATCCTGTGTAAGGCAGCACCTGTTGAAGGTCTTCCGATGATGAGCTGAAGTTTGTCTGCTCATGTTAGTGACTGGTCTTAGTTACTGCCTTAGCAGGGACAAAACTGTGTGTCTTAGGGAGACAGAGAGCAGCCTTTGCCTAGTCTGAAATTGCATGCAAAAAGACATAGCAGCACTCAGTATGCTGAGCAATGGGCCCTTCATGGGACTGTTTGTCAGGTAAGAATACTAAAACTCACACCAATAAGTTAGTAGTGCTGTGGTTGCATGGGGACCTGACTCTTTTTTTTAATTCAGTAACTACCTTGTGTAGAATTGTTAGCAAAGCTGACAGAGGACCACTTAAAAGAGTGTTGCAAATGGCGGTGTAGATGTGGCACAGAACCACCCACGGCATAGGTAGAAGAAAAGGAGCTGATGGAAGAGACAGAAGAAAGTTGCGAAGTCTAGATGCTTCAGTACTTGACAGTCCTGGCTAGGAAATAGGACTTGGGAAGGAAGTTGAGGTTTCCTAGATGCAAATAAGACAGACCCAACAGAGAAACTGGAGGAGGGAGAGCCCCTGCCGATGCTCCCTGGTGGTGCTTCCTGGTTGGGAGCCTCTCTGGTGGAGCTCTCTGTGTATCAGGTATGCAGTCTAGAGTTCAGAAGAGAAACTGAACCAGTGAGACTTCCTGGGAGCTGTTCACCACCACACCACGTGAGGTGGTGGGTGTCATTCAAGTCAACAATGTCACTGGGTGGGGGGGGGGGGCGGTGAGTAAGGTGAGAATGCAGGAGCTGTAGGCACACCAGCAAAAGTGTGTTCCTCTTTTTGAAAGAAAGAGGAAGGGAAAAAGCTGGAAATGAAACCAAATAAACCGAGGGCAGACAGTGTAAAGAAAACTCAGTTTGTGGAAACAAAGAGGAAGAAGGGTTGCAGAAAGGAGGGCCCACGAGAAGGTTAGAAGTGCTTCCTGGGAAGCCTAACTCAGTTGGCAAGGGAAAGTCCTACAGCAGGAGGAGCAGGAAACAGATTGAGCTTGGTTATGTGTAAATAAGAGGGGAGAATCAAGACAGTGGGTGTGAGCATGATTATACTTCAACAAATGTGGATTATTGTAAGGAAGTGGTGCTAAGTTTTGAACAGAGAAATTAGAAATTATTTTTTAAATAATAATTCAGTGTCATCGAGCCCTTTTTTATCCTTAGGGCAAGGAGATGACAATAAAGAAAAGCACAGGGAGGATAAAGGTTGAGGCCGTTTATCAGATGTTATAAAGAGATCAGATCTAAAACGTAAAGGGAAGGGTTTACCTGAGGAGGTAAAGTGTGTGTGTGTGTGTGTGTGTGTGTGTGTGTGTATGTATGTATGCGTGTATGTATGTGTATATGTATGTGTGTGTGTATGTGTGTGTATGTGTATGTATGTGTGTATGTGGTGTATGTGTGTATGTGCATATGTATATGTGTATGTGTGTATATGTGTGTGTATATGTATGTATGTGTGTATACGCATGTGTATGTGTGTATATGCATGTGTATGTGTGTGAATGTGTGTCTGTGTATGTGTCTATGTGAGCATGCACATCTCACCCCCTCTGTGTATATGTGTGGTGTGTGTGTGTGTATGTGTATGTATGCGTGTATGTATGTGTGTATGTATGTGTGTGTATGTGTATGTATGTGTGTATGTGTAGATGCATGTGTATGTGTGTCTGTGCATGTGTCTATGTGAGCATGCACATCTCACCCCCCTCTGTGTATATGTGTGGTGTGTGTGTGTGTGTGTGTGTGTGTGTGTGTGTGGTGGAAATGATGGATGTGAGTGTGTGTGAGTTCGTCACATTGCTGACTGGACATGGCAAATGCTTCTTTTATGTGCTACTCTTTTCTATTTAGTAGCAATATCATCTGCCATGTGCAGAAAATGGGAACCCAAGTATTTGAGAAGGAAGAAAGGGTATTTGCCGTGATCCTTAGGGAAACTAGGAGATGAGGCTGCTTAATTGTTGCCAGAACTTAAAAGTATACATGTGATGCTTGGGCTGCAGTGTAAGAAAGGTTGGCCTGATTCCCTTTAGCCCTTTCTAGATTACATGATCAGCCCATGGCCGCTAGAGGGCAACAGTGTGCCCTGTATTAAAGTGCTTATCTGCCTTGCTCCTTTTGTGACCTTGTGACACTGACAGATTGATATGCCGAGTAGTGAATTTCTTGACATGAATCAAGATGACTTCTTAAAGAAAAGAAAAAAAATTCTAACACGTCTCTCAAATTTATGCACAGCTTCCAGAGCAGAGAAAGACTGTGGTACCACCTAATGGCAACTGGCTTTCCCACCAAGTGGGATGTTCTTAAAGTCTCTTCCAAACCTTTGCCTCAAAAATGCTAATGAGTTGGCACTAACAGATCATTTACATAGTCAGAAGAGAGCTTTTTGGCTCTGCATATTTGTCTCAGAATAAATCAGAGATCGCATGGCTCTAGAAATCAGCCTGGTACATAGGACCAGAACGCTGGAAAAATAACTGCTGGATGGCCCGCAGCACGTAGCAGCTGGATTCTGTTACTCGGCTGCCGTTTGCTAAAGGTGTGTGTGTGTGTGTGTGTGTGTGTGTGTGTGTGTGTGTCCTTCAGTAGTTGAAGTGACAGAGTCCAATCTCAATTTGCTTTCTAGAATTTCTAGAAATGACATGATATAAGGTTAAGTGACTTGAAAAAATCAGCTGTACCATGGAGTGCTTTGTTCAGACTGAGAATGTATAGCAGTGGGAAAGCATGGAATGAGCAGTGTCTTCATGCCACAGAGCCACCAGCTTCCGTGACTACCAATAATTTTACAAGAAAATGGGAGTAAACCCAGCAACATCGCTTGGCTCATCCATGCCAGGTGGCTCAGTTTCTGTTCGGGTGCTGCGAAGAGACACAAAACCCAGGGCAGCTTTGAGTGTGGGGGAAGGTTTGGAGGGAGAAAGAGGAAGTGGGGAAATGTTGCCATTGTATTATAATCTCAAAGAAAATATAAAAAGCATTTAATCAAGGAAAAGCCAAGGAAACATGGTAGCAGGTAGGCAGGCTTGGCACTGGAGTATTAGCTGAGAGCTTAGTTCTGATTCATAAGTGGCAGGAGGAAGAAGGGGCCTGACTTGGGCTTTTAAACCTCAAAGTCAACCTCCTACTAGTGACACACATACCTCTTTCAACAAGAACACACCTCTTAATCCCTCTCAAACAATTCCACCAGCTGGGGACCAAGCATTTGAACATGTGCATCTATTGGCCATTCTTATTCAAATTACCATAATCACCAAAAAACTAGAGTAAAAAAATCAAGCAACATTGAGTAGCAGATCTAACCCAGGTAAACTAGGCAATTGTTGGTACCAGACACAGTTCCCCAGTGAAGGCACATCAGCTGTTCATCGTTGAGCGTGAACTGCATCTAATACCATCTCAGTACATCACCAGCACTGCTTGCTAACTAGCAATTTTCATATTGGGAAAGAAGCAGCACCTCTGAACCTGAAATCTGGGTCAGCAGACACATAGAAAGGGGAAAAGTAGACGTTTATACAACACGTGCACCCAGGAAAAGGAATTTTTGTTGCTGGCGTTTGATAACTACTTCATCTTTTCATCTTCTCTGTGTTGATCCAAAGTAACCACAGTTCAGCTCAGCACTGTCAAGGCTGCTCTTTGAATTGCAGATGACACTGCACGTGCTGGGAACATTAGAGTGTTACTGATACAATGGTGACAATAACCTGGTGTACTGAAAATACAGGGAACTTAATAGCCAGCCAACCAGCACTCCTTCTGCACTAAGAATGAGGGAGCACCAGGGCAGAGAGAGTGAGAAGATCAAAGCCCAGAGCACTGGAAAGGAGGCATTGGAGAATGGAAATCAGAAAACAAATAAACAACCATACAAAACCCCTCCTCAGTGTGGCGGAGGAGTCCCGGGACATGGTACAGAAATCCCTGCCTCACTCAACAGCCAGAGAATCTTCTTAAAACTGACCTTCAAAACTGTGAAAAAGGCCAGCAAAGATGCCATCTTATTTTATAAAATGCATTCGGCTCTCTTGCTGTTCTCTACCATAGTGCCAGATCAAGGTGAAAAGGAGGAGCTGGAGAAGGGATTTCACATCTACAAGATCGGCCTCGATGGCTGTGTCAGGGTGAGTGTACAGACGGATCTGGGCTGCCAAGGCATTGGAGCAGCTCACAGGCCTTATATTTTTCAAAGCTAGAAATACTGTCAGATCCTTTGATGTCAGAGGAAATGGGGGGGGGGGGGGAATGCTGTTACCTGCACAGCATGTAGAGCCAACATGGGAGAAATCCAGAGAAAAGTCTGGAGATGCAGGATTATGAATGATAGAAAAACAGCTTTTCAGAGTCTGGAAACATAGCTTTGGAATTCTAGATCACATTGATCTGAGCATCACTTAATGGCCCAAGAAGTAGATCTATAGCCTGAACTTGTGTATGGTGCTGGGTATTGTGGTTTCAACATTGCAGATATGAAGTACAGGTCAGGCTGCATTGGGAGGAAAAACAGAATCACCAAGGTGGAGGCCATGTGCTGGTTCCAGTAGAAATTTCACAGGATTGTCTTTCCTGGCAAGTCAATTCTATTTAAAAGGCCAATAAAATTGCCTCAGAGAGAGAGAAAGAGAAACAAACAAAAGCAACAAACAACAAACGAACAAACAAAAAATGGAGTGCCTCATATTTCCCCCAACCCCCACTCATCATGTCCCATACAGTCCGTTTTCCCTCTTCCCCCACCCCAACTCAAATTTCTGAGTCAGATCGCTACAATGGCTTCACAATCTCAAAATATTACTTTTCCGGTAAGTTTGGCGTACTGATGCTTCCAATCAGTGGCTCGGATACTTCAGTGGACACTGCCATACTTTGGTTACTTTATATAACATACCCATAAGTGATCCATATCGCTTTGTTCTTTTAACCTTTTTGTTCTGGATCCAAAGATAAAGAAAGAAATAAAGGAATGTCACATCTTAAGAAGACCAAAAAAAAAAAAAAAGTGTGGGGTGGTGGTGGTGCCAGGAACACAGAAACTTTTGAAGTTTCTACTCCTAAGTATGACGACTATGTCTCAGCTGCAGCGTGTTAACAGGGAAGAGGTGTTGGGCCAGGAGTGAGTCCAGAGAGTCATTGGATAGTTCAAATACAATACAATCTATGATATTTTCTGAATTAAAATTTTAATTGATTTAAATGCATTCCATATGCTACCCCCGGTGCTAGCCCTGATATTCTTTGTCCTTATACCATTCTTCATTTTATTTACCAAGCTACACTCTCCACCTCACACATCTCAGTAATGCTTTACGCAATGTGCTGTCCTTAGTTTATTTGTCTCTGTCACCCAATGTAGGGTTTTAGAAGGACAGGAGAAATATGGCCCCCATCTATGTGGTTGGTGCAAAACAGATAGCCCAATGAACATTTACTGACTGTTCATGAGTTGGGAGGTAAGTCAGAGACAGTTGGTTTGGTCATTCCTCTGCTTATATCTTCTTTTACTTTATTAAGTCTTGTAAGAGGGGTAGAAACCACTGTGGCATTTGAAAGAATGATTTGGGGCTGGAAGACGGGAAGCATTGGGTAGGCAATTCCACAGAAGGCAAACACAGTAGACTCAGCTGTGCTATTCTAGTTGACTCAAGGTAGATGTGTGTGTGTGTGTGTGTGTGTGTGTGTGTGTGTGTGTGTGTGTGTGTGTGTGTGAGACAGAGAGAGAGAGAGAGAGAGAGAGAGAGAAAGAGAGAGAGAGAGTTCATATAACTTCAAGTCTATTTACCACCAACTCTGACACTCATTGCATAGACCCAGAGAACTGGGAGAATATTTTTTTTTAATTAATTGAGCACATTTGATATATTGACACCAATACGAGCCATGCTGTTACTTATTACCGCACAGTATGGTATTTCCTTTTTAATTAAGCCCACCCACCAAAATAAGGCAGATCTTTTCTTATACTGACACAGATGATTCCAAGTCACTAAAGAAGTTTGTGAAACATATCTAGTTCTCTGTTTCTAATTTGACATTTTGTTGGGGATGAATATATATATATATATATATATATATATATATATATATATAATTAAAATCTTCACCAAAACATCATCTCGGGGAAGTATCAATATCTAACTTTATAAATTAAAGGGTATACTATGTATGTTAGTTAGGGTTTTACTGCTGTGAACAGACACCATGACCAAGGCAACTTCTATAAAGGACAACATTTAATTGGGGATGGCTTGTAGGGTCAGAGTTTCAGTCCATTATCATCATGGCAGGAAGCATGGCACTGGAAAACTGAGAGGTCTACATCTCCATTCATAGGAAGCCAGGAACAAACTGTCTTCAGGAAGCTAAAAGTAGGGTCTCAAAGTACAACCCCACAGTGACACACTTCTTCCAACAAGGCCACACCTCATAATAGCGTCACTCCCTGGGCCAATTGTATTCAAACCACCACACTATGTTTTTTCAATTGCATAAGGCAGAAGAAAATGGGAGAAGAGGAAAGAAAGAAACAGAGCAGAGTGAAATAGTGTATAAAGGTGGGAGGTGCTAATACATACCTGGACCTTCACATTACTGTAAACCTTAGACCTGGCAGTGTCACACTCCAGTAGCTTCTAGAGATGTTTCTGTTGTAATGGTGTCTCAGCAATTCCCCCTTTGGACTTCCTCTTCAGAGCACTTGTTACACGTTTTAATTCCTTGATGGCATCTCCATCTGCTAAAGGTATATCTGGTTCTTTGAGGCTGCCAAAAGTTCTTTGGCAATAAATCTAGGCTTAAAGGAAATGATACACTTAGCTAATGCCATTTGGGGTCATCATAGAAAGTAACTATCAAAAGGCTGTCTTCTTATGCACACTAGAAATAGACTGTAATGGTATTTCTTCAAAATATATGCCCAAAATATGGCTTTAATCCTAAGCACACTCGTTTTCACTCAACAAACAGGATCTTTTTATCTACTGAAATAAAATGTTTGAGAAATGCCGATTTGAATTTGCAATGCATCATATAGTTTTTGAAAAATTCTTCATTCTATTTCATAGGTATTTTACTTAAATAAATATAAGGAAAACAGCTTATAATTTATATATATATATAATTTATATATATTATCTGTATAAATATTTAATACAAGTTTTCTATTTGTTATGTGATGCATGTATACATAGCACACTGGTAAAATTAAAATTTTTATTGCTTGTACAATTGAAAGTTTTCATACTGTGCTCTTAAGCAAATGCCTCTGTTGTATTATGTAGCAGTGAGTTTTGGCTACACTGTTTGTGCTCCCAGTGGGTCATATGCTTCTTAGCCATCCCGCCTAGGAGCTCTTTGGATTCTCGAATGAAAGGTACACATACATTACTTATTTTTTAAATGCCTTGGCTAAATCAATGACTGGGCATTCCTAAGCCTTCCTCCTGCTACCCCAGTGGCCACCTACCCCAAGTCTCACATGGATGGTTGGCTTTATCTCCTGACACTACTGTGCCCCATAAATCTTCCCTGAGTCCTGAAGATTCTCCTTTGTTCCCCTCTGCATCCTAGCTCATGCAAATTCTAAGGGTCCTGCTCTGTGCCCAACCATTGGGCGTTGGCATCTTTATTGGTTGATCAACAACCAACTGGGGACAAGGATTTTTAGAATTTGGACATGCATATTCCCAACTGAGTCAGAGCATTAGAACCAATCTCCAATAGTATTAAAAATCTAAGTTGTCAAAATGTATTAGGTCAGCCTTTTAGCCAATCATGGGAATTTCTTTTTATCTAAGGTGTTAGTTTCTTTTCTGTTGCTGTGATAAAAATACTACAAGGAAAAGCAACTTAGAGAGAAAAGGGCTTGTTTTGCCTCACAATTCCAGGGTGATAGAGTCCATCTCCTGACAGGAAATGCATGGCAATAGGCAGGGAAAGCTTGGACCAGAGCAGGGTGCTGGCTGACTACATTTCATTTGTATCCAAAAAATAGAGAGATGTAAGGCAAGGTTCTAAAACCTCCTCCATTGAGTACTTGCTCCAGCAATCTCTGCCTCATACAGGCTCCATTACCTCCCAAACATCACCAAAGACGAGGACCAAGTGTTCACACTTACAGGTCGAATGGGGCACAGTTCATATTTAAAACACTATACATAATCAACACCCAGCAGTGTGTGAACAAACACATGAAAGAGGAGAGTTAGTAACAAAAAGGCGTTTAAAAAATTTCTACCATGCCATGCTTTGTTTTCTTATTTTCTTAATGTTTAAATTTTTTATATTACATTTTACTCATTATACATGATCCTATGTTACTCAAGGACATTTTAGCCATTCTTTTTAGATATTATTAGCCATTGTATTGTGATGCAGAAGGATTATTGTTCCAAGGTGTTTTATGTTCTCTTTCCATATATGTATATATATATATATATGTGTGTGTGTATATATATGTATATATATATATGTATGTGTGTGTGTATTCTATATAGTATATATGCTATTTATACTATATACATTTTATATAGCATATGTGCTATATATTCTATATATGTGCTATATATGTATTCTATATAATATATAATATAATTATATACCTATATACAATAATATTATATATGTATATATATTATATATAATATATAATAATATTATATATATATACATATAATAATATGTATATATATGCATGCACACACACACACACAGTATATAGGAACAAATAAGCAATACAACAGAGTTCCCAAGCTATGCAACTTTTTTCTAATGAGTCTTTATTATTTAAGCTGTGCCTTCATGATAAAAGTACTACCTGAAAACTTGTCATTTGCTCCATGTGTCATTTTGTCTACATGGTATCTACTAAGTTTGACTACATCAGTTGCTAATAACAAGGCCATGTGGACAATCATTTTAAATTCCCATTAAGTAACTGATTGCCTATACAACTACAGACAAATTACAACAGGATGTATATTCAAACAGTTCAATCTTGATGGGAATCAATGTAATGTCATAAACTGTTATCAGAGCCTTTTGACATGTTACACTAAAACACTATAAACAATCTCCCTCAGTGCCTTTTAAAACGTATTTCCTGAGTTAAACCCATATATGTATATATGTTTATTTGGGGTATTCTGTAACTAATATCAGCTATTTTAACATTGGTTTAAATGCAGGTCTATATTAATGAATGAATACTATTTTTTATAATATGGTGCATGCATATTGATATTCAATAAATGAGAAAATTCTAGAGCAGCTGATATTCAAGTTAACTGCTTTACAAGAAGTTCTAGGTCACTGCTGGGTGTGGTAGGTACATTATGGGAGGATCAGGTATATGCTATCCACAATGCTAATATTATGAGAAGAATCTGACCAGGTGATAGCAAATTTACCTATTTCCCACCTCAATTTAAGTCAATTTTCATTTGACTTGACATGTCTTCAAGTCAAATGATTATAAAACCAGAAACGAGGTAATGATGTCCAGAATATGTGGGTCTTGTCATACTGGGACATACCTATGCCCAGGAAGTAGATTATTCCCTGACTGTATTATGGTGGGGAAATCTCATATCTTAGAGTCTAGAAATATTCAAAAGAAACCAAATTTCAACTTTTATGTGACACTTTCTACGTTCATTAAATATATTAAAGAGAATAATTAAGAATATGTTGGGTGTGTTTGAACCTCTGTGGCAGAAGCAACACAGTCCTGGTAGTCTGAGAGTGACAGGAGCCAGGTTGCCCAGCCCACTCTCTATTTCTTCCATCCACCACACTTGTTTTCCTTCTATGATAGCATCGTTGCCTGCTCCTCCAAACAAGGCATGCTGAGCTGCATATGCTGAGAGCTCCACACTGTCAACAACACTGCATCCTTGTACCGGTGGGGCCTAGAAAAAGTTGGTTTCTCACTGGCGTGCTTCTGACTAAAACAATGGTTCTCAACGTATTGGTTGCAACTCCCTGGGCAAACCATTATCTCCAAAAATTAGTTACATTATGATTGATAATTAGCAAAGTTGCAGTTATGAAGTAACAAGGAAATAATTTTGTGATTGTCAGTGGTAACCACAACATTGCATTAAAGGGTCACAGCATTAGGCAGGTTGAGAACTACTACTCTAAAAGAATCAAGGCTGGTCCAGCATGTTCTTCTTTGCTCTCCGCCCCTCTGTCTCATGATTCTACTCATTACAGATTTATGTCATTGTGATGACATAAGATGCTTATCAGTGCTGGGGAGATGCCACTGAATCTCCAAAACTAATACGCCTTTTCCCTTTTAAAAAGCGACTAGCTTAGTTTATTTCATTATAGTAGTAGAAATGAACTGATCATGCGAATGGAGACTGCCCCTCAGGATGTGAGCTTGCATCTGATAGGCTGGAGTTGACTACTACTTGCTGTACACATGTGTTTAAATGCCGCATTCAAGCCCATTAATATGCATAACTAGTATATGATGATAAAAATAAAATAGAAAAAAAAAACACAAAACTTTCCAAAGGACTGAATTATTTCCTTCATTCTATTGCAAAAAATAAATATTATACATCAATGGTAAGAGACAATGTCCCCTGGCTATTATGAGTTTCCAAGAAGTGTGTTTCCAAGTGGCACTTGCTGCAGCATATGCTTCATATGAAGAGGTATCCCTTCAGAAAGGCAGTAGAGAACAGGTTTAGCCATTTTACTACTTTAGTCTTAATTGCTTGTCAAAGAAAAAAAAAGTTATTTCCCTGCTGTACCACTCAACAAGTTTAACTATTTTCTTTTGTTCTTGTGTATTCTTTATACAAACTCAGTTGTGTGTCTTTTTTCTCCTACTTGTCTTCTATATAGTTGTATCCAAAATGTCAGGAGGAACTAAAAGGATACCTCTTAGTTGAGCAGGATAATTGCCTTAGCATATGTAGTGAGAAAATATAAGCAAAGGTCAAATCCTGAGTGTATCTATTCTGCTAATCTACAATTGTGCTTTAGAAAGCAAACGTCACTGAATGATTTAAAATATGCTCGTACCATCTGTTCTCTTGGGGTTTAATACTGTCTGTGATAGCAAAATAATCATGTTAAATACATTCTAGATATAGGACCCTGCTATTCATAACGGGAATGGCACTGGTAATTCAGACGACCTTGCCCTTTCTTTTTCCGTGCAATTACACCATTGATTTTCCTGTATTTGAAAGGAGAACAACACAGGACATGCTTTTTTCCTAAGTAGAACAAGCAGTCCAGGAATTCTGCCATTTCTGTTAGAGAAATAATACAAAACACATTAAATAAAGTGTGCAGACATACGCTGTGAAGGAAACATTGCATACGATTTGCGAATGATGTGTGCTGTCTGGACATCTTTGTGTTGGCTCTATGAAAATTGATCAAATTGTCATTCATAATCCAGAAGTTATGTGATCAGTTTTGCCTCAGAAATTTTGTTCTGTGCCTGGAATGACAGAGTGTGGGGATATTTATGCAAATGGAATGAGATTACTTCAGGGAAAGTGTTGAGGGTCCCAACCCTTGCAACGGTTGTATCTGAATCACAAACAACTGAAAATTTATTTATATACTAAAGCACTGTATACCCCTCAAAAAGTACTGTACACCTAGTGAGAACAGCAGCCTTTTCATTCTCCTTTGTGTCTCTTTTTGTAAGGGAAAATAAGGATTAAATGAATTGATAGTCAATAGTGCAAAATAGTGACCCAACGATAGGCTCTAACCGTGTGTAATTCATGTGTGTAGGTCCACTCTCCTCACCCTGAGCTGGCTCTATATGATGCTCCTAGCAGGGGATGATCAGAGGGTCACTATTGAGCATATTTTGAAGGTATCCCCAATAAGCTCCCAGTACCCTTCATAGTTGCCCTCCCCTGTCGAGCATCCTTGGCTGTTACATGTATCCCATCTGCTTCTTGTATTTTAATTGCAATTTAAAAAATCTTCCTGGGAGAACACAGAAGTCAGGAGACATCATTATTCTTTGTAAAAAAAAAAAAAAAAAAAAAATCTCTAGAATGGTCATTAAATCATCCTGTCTTCAGCTGGGCAGTGGTGGTGCACGCCTTTAATCCCAGCATTTGGGAGGCAGAGGCAGGAGGATTTCTGGGTTCGAGGCCAGCCTGGTCTACAGAGTGAGTTCCAGGACAGCCGGGGCTACACAGAGAAACCCTGTCTTGAAAAAAAAAAATCATCCTGTCTTCTCATCTCCAGGCAAACAGTGCCATTTATGTAAATGCTGTTCTCAGTCACATTGCCCTCGCCTTTGAATTGTCTCTGACCGACACTCACTCTTCCCCTGATTGTGTTCTTGTTTACCCAAGAAGGCTATGACAGAGGAAACTCAAGGATGTGTGTGTTGGAATTTGTCCTTTTTTTTAAAATATTGTCAACCTTCCTGATCTGTTACCAACTTATATAACTTGATGCTTGATGTTAGAAAACCATATGTGTATATGTATGTATATGTGAACATAAAATTTATGTGTATATAAATATATGTGCACACATGTATATAAATGTATATTTGTATATAAATGTGTAGATAAGATATATCCTTTTAAAGACTGGTTTTTTTTTGTTTTTTTTTTACTTTTTATTTTGAGACAGGATTTCACTGATTTGCCCATCCTTGCCAAAATCACTCAGTTACCCAGGCAGAACCTGAACTTATCATCTTCCTGTCTTTGAATTCCAAGTTCCGGGGATTACAAGCTTGTACATCAGTCCCAGCTGCAAACCAAACCATGTTTTCAGCCCCCAGTTTGTGTTTACTCCTTCAATTACCGCTGTCTAAACTGGTTCTTTATTTAAAAATTTATTCATAATATCACTTGTGTGAAACTCATGAAAATACTGTAAAAATTAGGTTCTTTTATTTGGGTGAGGTATTTATAAGGTCTCTCAGTGTATAACCATATAATGGTGACTTATTTGGCTGGTTAGAAAATCCAGGTGGATATGTATGTAACTGGTTAAACTTCACAAAGAGAAAATTGAGGAGGCTATTTTTTCTAAATGATAGATCATTCATCCAACAGGGCAAACAGAGCAATGAGGACTTGGAAGGGACAGTGAATATCCAGAAGCATGGCAGTCAAAACTCAACATTTGCTAGTGAAAATAATCAAGATTTCAAGTTCAAATCTGAATTAAGAATGTGTTGACACTGCCATGAGCTTCATTCTCCATTATGACCAGGAAATTAAAGCTGATTCTTTCTCTCTGTCCTACAAGATGCGAAACACACACAGGGTATTAGATTTCATTCTGACACCGTGTTTTAAAAGAAACTAACAAGCAGGAATCATTCCAGAAACACATTTCCAGGGTGATGGACCCTCTGGAAATCTTCATATACTAGATGTGGTACTACATGTCTCAGATCCCACCCAGTACATGGAAAGAAGAGGCATGGAGCCCAAACTCCAGGGTTGTTATTGGTCACAAAGCACGTGAGTTTAAGGCCAGTTTGAGCTACATTAATCCCTGTCTAAGAAAGAAAGAAAGAAAGAAAGAAAGAAAGAAAGAAAGAAAGAAAGAAAGAGGAAGGAAGGAGAGAGAGAGAGAGAGAGAGAGAGAGAGAGAGAGAGAGAGAGAGAGAGGAAGGAAGGAAGGAAGGAAGAAAGAAAGAAAGAAAGAAAGAAAGAAAGAAAGAAAGAAAGAAAGAAAGAAAACACCCACCGAGTGGTAAAATAATTAGAGTTTCAAATACAAAGAGTTTTAATGAGACCTTGTGGCCCAGAACAAAGAACAAAATCTCTCTCTAGCCAATCACAAGGCTCTAAGGTCTCAGATTAAGGAACAGTTCTCTGAAAGTAAGTCTTTAATATTTAAATCTGTACAAGGATAAGCCTGGCATTGCATGCCACAGTGTGTTGCTGTGCCAGGCACTGAAGCTGTCTTCTTGTGGAGCCTTCATGCCTTGGGAGAAGGCAACACTTCAGCAAACCTCCAACTGGGAGAATTTCTTATGTGAAAAATCCTTAATATGGCATCTGACTCCAAGCAAATGCTCAGTAGACATTTTAGCTATAGAAACGATTGCAGTGACTGTCCATGAACGCATAACTTACCATTTGTCTGATAGTAATAAGGAAAGATGTTTAAATTTTTCAAAAGCTGTTTAAAGGTTTAGAACCAGCTTCTGTTGTTAAATAATTAAGGTAGTTAATGGCATCCTGTGCTACTCACTACAGATTTAGTCTTAATTTACATATCCTTATTGCCTTTATATTCTCTCCTACCTAGATTTGAGATTCATTCATCAAATTTAACAGAAAAACTAAATCTCAGTTTCTTATATTAAATTATCTAGTAACTGTCAGAGAAATAGCTCATCAACGAAAGAGTGGTCATGATGGAAAAAAAAAATAAAAAGTGGCTCTCTTCCATTAAGTAAAGATGATGTTTCAGTTTAGGGAGTTCTAGATCTCAGTGATGGTTAATTTCTTAGTCACTGAATTTTTCCCCTTTGTGGAATAGATTTGCTGTTTTACATTTGCACCTACTATGTGTTAAAGGCATCTGCTTATGTGTTGAATAATAAATAATGTTCCAAGTCCTGCACATTCTTCTGCTTTCATAGATCTATATACTATTTATTCTTTTATGAGTAAGTCATCAGAGGAAATCCATCCTGCAATCCTTGGGCTCATAGCAGTAAGTCAGGCCCTATTCTTGTCTCCATCACTGAGATCCTCTGACCATTCTTTGCTGCTTTTCTTTCTATCAGGCATCACTCCCCATGTGCTTGACCTAGTGATAGTCCTGTCACTCTGCCTCTGCTTCATCAGTTCCACGAAAGCAGGGATACCCGTTTGGTATGTTTACTTCTGAAATCCCAATCACCAAAGCAGTAACTTGACAAATATTTGTGGATAAGTGAATGAAATTTAAGTAGCAAGTAAATAAATGCTAGAAGCACACAAATTCCCCCCCTATGAATTTCTGACCCTTTTGACAACAAGAATAACACCCTGCAGCTATATGGATTTTATTTCAAGGGGATGCTTTCTTTATGGTCTAAATGGAAGAGGTGATCTGGGGTCAATATTTGTCTGCGTAGTCTCCATGAGAACCCCTCTTCTACATGTGTATCTTCTCTAGACTTGGTCAATCTCATAGTTTATTGTGAGTTTTTCCTGTTATCTATTATAGTCCCTTGAGTCATCAAAATTTGAAAAAGAAATAAGTTACACTCAGTGTTTGCTTTTGAACTGTTTTCATCCATGTGGCTAAGATAGCCTTGTAAGTGTATACATCCCAAGTTGGTTGATAGCCAGATAATTTATAATCCATAGAGTGCTTCTGAGAGCAAGGGGAGGTACTTATTTAATAACTTCCAACACAACGTGTGCTATTTGGGCAAACTGAAGAGCATTGTCCTCTATTTTAAAAAATTAACAATAAATTATAGGTATGTGTCTTGTTTTTAACAAACATCTACTGGGTGCTAATATTGTGTAGAGAAGCATATGAAACACCATAGAGTGTATAGCAATCATTGAGTATTTGTCTTTGAGAGAACTCAAAGACAAATATGCTGTAATACTGCCTACCGGGTGTTTTATAGTCCTCCCCAGGGAAAAATAAAAGACACTGAAATTACAATATAAGACAAAAAGTAATGAAATAGGCTTGATATAAGCTTAAAAATATTATCCTTCAAATAGGTTCACTCTCCTAAAGCATATTTCTTCTTCCCTTGTAATATCAATTGAAATTAGTTCTCTCCTGAAGCATTCTGAACATGAAATGAATTATTTATATGCATGTCTATATTTTTTTCCTTAATAGACAATATGTCATCTTCTAGCATGTATACAAAATATATGTTCAGCTAATTCTGGTTGGCTGACTAACTGCAGTAGAATGAATTGAGAGATTTTATTTAAAAAAAAAAAAAAACCATCTGGCAAACAAACATAGGGTTGTGCTTTGCCAAGGATACCCCTATTTGCTCAACCAACTTGTCGACAAAGAATGAACTTATAGGATGATTATTTTTCATCTTGTGATTTTATAATGATACAAGACATTTGGTTATTTGGAAACAAGCTTAAATCATTTTAATTCTTTCCACTGGCTCCTACGGTTGGAAATTCATTAACAAATGAACACTGGCAACATTTTGTATCTTGGCGAGTGTTGTGACTTTTTATGTATGAAAGTGTGGGAAGTAGTACAGGACATCTGTCAAAGGAGAACATCTTCTCATATCCTGTTGTGTATATTAAACCCACTTGTTTCCACTTCTATACATTCTAAAGGAAAATATCCTTCTGTTTAAGGTTTAAATAGCTGGTAGCAAACTGGAAGACCTGCTTGAAACATTAGTGAATAAGCATCACTCTCTTTGGCTGACTGTTTTGCTACTTTGGCTCAGCCTACACTTTGGATTCATGATACTGTGTTGAGACAAGGCTATTAACACAAAATTCATCCTCTATGTTCTTCATGACTGGAAAATCAGGTTTCCTTACCAGTCCCAGAATTTATTGACATAATAGGATGCTAACATTCCTTACCAGAAGTGGTCCAGTTACCGCTATCAGTGAAAGATGCTGATTTGAATGAAGGTTTTCAACTTCCTTGGGGAAAATATCAAGGGTAATTTTCCAACATCATTGTTTTGATGGATACATATTATTCATACTGAAACAATATTTTTTTCAGTGGGAAATAAGACCATTTCATATTTTTTTTTACTAGTTTAGAAAAACATTGAAACAACTTCCATGTCTGTTAACTCTTTATCTGTACTTTTGGTATTTCTCCCCAGTCGTAACCATCGTACACATGGCTATATGATATCTGAAAGCCATATTTACAGAATGGATTACCAGGAAATTACAGTGCCTGATCACAGAAGGATAACAATTCATAGAAGAGAATATGCTAATGAATTTTAATATTTAATGCACTTCATAACTCAATAGGATTTCATGTTTATGCAAATGACTGAATATCTACTTGGATAATTTGTATTTCTTGAGCAGAAATATCAGCAATAAGGCAAGCATTTGTCACTAACCTCTAATTCAAACCCATGCACCCCCAGCTCCCTGAGAAAAGACATTTGTTTTTGCATTTCGATGGGCCCTTTGGAGAAGTGGAACCTATTTGCTCACAAATGCTGAATATGGGATCTATGCCATTTCCAGTGTGTCTCAGTGGTTAACATTTCGAGTCTCAGAGGTTAGCATCTTTAGCTCTCTAGAGTAGCTGAGAAACAAGTTAATAGAAGAGGTAAGAGGTCTTTGAAACACAGGCATTCTATAGCTTTGGCCATCTTATTTAATATGCTAGTCAGGAAAGCATAATGTTGACTAAGAAAGTGCAATGTACATACAAGGCAAACTGTATAGTCTGATCTGATCTATGAACCAAATTAACTGCTATCTAACGCCTACTCTGTCACCTAACATTCTTCATGACTCAAGATGTAGATCTAAATCCCTTGTGAAAAGTGAACATGCCAGTATTGCCTAAACTCACATTACTATGTTAATTACATGGATTATTTCATTCCAGTAACACTCCCTAAAATCTAAGAAGCAGATGGTCAGCACTAGCCATTTTTTTTATTACTGTTGTTTTTAGTAATGATATTCATGTCTATAGCATTTGAAGCCCAATTATTCAGTGGTCAGATCATTTGCTGAATCGTGGTAGTGTTGGAAACTACATGGAGGGGAGATGGGAGAGAGGAAATTCAGGGAAAATGAGTACATAGGAATCAAATTTAAAATGCTGAGTGAGGCATCTGTGGGACTTCTGAGTAGAATTTTCTCAGTAGTGGCTCCTGTTAATAGCAGGAAGGTATGGACTCTGGATAAAGACATGTTTTGGTGGTGATGGTTAGTTTTTTGTGTGTTTTGTGTTTTGTTTTAGTTTGGTTTTGTTCAGCACATAAGTAGCAGAAAGCCTCTCCTTGGATTCCTTGTCCAGAAAATGTAGAGGACAGAATCAGCAGCAGCCTGGAAAGTTAAAGGGAATATTGATCTCCAGTTTCCTCTTGGTGGGAGGGAATCTAGAGAGACCCACTGAACCCAAGTTACAAAGCAGGAAAAGTATTGAGTTGCTGTTTGTACTCTAGGACAGTCATGAACAGATGATGTCCTGCTGTCCTAAAGAAGTTCCCCCAGATTCTCCCATTGCCAAATTCAAGCCAGACTAAAAGCCAAAAGAATCTTCTTTAGTAAATACTGTTGGGGGTCAGAATATGGTAAATCCTGAGGCCCCAAAATTGCTACTTATTGGCATCTGTGTTAATTGCCATGCTGGTCATTTCCAGCATCAGAGCTGATAGGCTGCAGAAAATTGATGTTCCATGTACCATTGTGTTATGTCTGCCTTTGTCTGAATGTTCTCAAGAGTTCAGGCTAACGGCAGGATGAATGGGATTTATTTGGACTCTATGCTTATAACCAATGATTCAGAGTGTACAGAGCCACACAGACGAGCCGGCCTTGTTATCCTTACTAAGATTTGAGCTCTGGTTTTGCTACAAGATTGTTTGGACTAAGGTTCCCACCTCTCCCTGAGACTCCATTCTTCAGAGTATTTTCATTTTTCTCAAAGGTCAAGGGTCCAGCTACCCTGTCTAGTCCCACAGGCAGGCAGTTGTTGAAAACAGGAACATTCTGTTTTTCTCTCCCAGGCCACTACCTGCATACTGGCCAGAGTTCTCATCCACTCTGGACTCTTGGGAAGTTGAATCTTCAAAGTAATCCCTTCTCGTCCCCATTTAAGTACAATTAATCCCCAGGAGTTCCTGCCAGGCTTCTGGTAAACCATTGCACAAGTACAAGAGAAACTGTCCCTGCTAAGAATTTCACCCTTAGAGGACTTGCATTCTCTCCCAGAAAGTTCATGTCTTACCCTTCAGTTTCTGATTCATACCCTTTGGCGGAAATTTTCATGTGAAAAATCTACTGCACAACACCCTTGAATTATCTTGCTTTTTTTTTTTTTTTTTTTTTTTTTGTAGTGTTGTTAACATTCTGGAATGGAGGAGGAAGTCCAAAGGCCCTCTTAAACCTAAGGACATTAAAGTACATTAAATGGTAGTGCATATCAATGTAGGCAGGCATTAGGCCCGACCTTCATAAGATAAAACTGGGGCTGCTGCCCCGTTATACAATATTATTCATCAATAATTCATTTCCCTATGCTCTGGTGCTTTTAGTTCCAGCTTCCCTTAGCTTTGTAGTCACCTTAGTAAGAGTTTCAATTTAATAAGTAATCTGTGCAGTCCCTCTGTATTATTGAGGTTAATTGCCTCATATTTAATGTTTATGTACATTTTCTCACATTTGAGTGTATGTATGTGCATTTTATGTGTGATATTTCTCACATGTCTTTGCGTGCATATGCATGTGGAGGTCAGAGGTCAACCTCGTCTATCAATCTTCATGAGCCATCTATTTTCTTAGACATCATTTCTTACTGGGACATGACCAGCAAGCCCCAGGGATCTGCCTACCTTGCTTCCTCAACACTGGGATTACAAAGAAGTGCCACCAAACCTAGCTTTTTATATAAGTGCTAGCGACCAAACTCAGATTCTCAGGCCTGTGAGAAACAAATTTATCAACTGAGATGTGTCCCCAGACCCAGTTACCTATCAATACACTATAAAGAAACAGACTTGAATATCATTAAGTAATGTCTGGAGTAGTGAGGGGAAATTGAAGTGTGTCCATAGGACTCAGAAAATGTGAACTGCCATAGTTTGTCCATTCAGGAGAAAATACATATGATTTTCATACACTGAAAATCGTCTCACTTTCAGAAATAAAAGCACTTACCATAAGATAATTAAAAACTTGTTAGTTAATAGAAGCCATACTTGTAAGTGCCTTAAAAAGACTAATTGAAGAAATATTAACACAGCCATGTTATGTACTATCGTGTAAAAAGCACTTACTATACTTTCATGCTTTGACTAGAAAATTGTCCATTGGTACAAAAGTATGTATAGACTATTGTGGGGCTGTAGCTCACATGTGGGCATGGGTCCTGTTGGGCTGAGTTGTCGGTCCTGTGTGTCTGCCACCCCTGGTGGCTAGAACCGTGGCTGAGGGAAAAGAAGCATGGGAACTCAACTAAATTCACTCCATGTAGAGCAGGGCAGATGCCGGGCTATGGGAAGCCACAGAGCTCTACTCTTGGCATGGGGAGATCATAGTCTGAAGTCCCATGGGGGCCGGAGCTCTTGGGTTGAGGGTCTCTGGGCCAAGGCGGCTGGCCAGAGACACGCTGGTCTCAGCACTTGGGCTCCCAGGCATAGCTGAGAGGACACATAAGGACTGAGACAGTTGGGGGAGGGGGGCATACGGGCTGTACTGACCCCCAGCTGAAAGGGGCAAAGGGGAGAAGCTCTAGCAGCATCCTGTGGGGTAGATGAGACTTGGTTGAGACGGCTGGTTTCGCTGGGTCATGGCTGGCTCAACTTCCTCCACTTGGGTTGGGGGCCTCTCCATGGCTGTAATGTAGAGAAGTCCTCCGTGGGAGATTAGACAAGAGGAAGTCCATGATGTTAAAACGTTTATTGCCATGGCGGAAAGTGGATGAAGCTGTACCCCGCGTTCTCAGGGTGAGCCTGAGGTTAAATACCTTTTGCAAGTAGGAGGAGGGTCTAGGAAGGAATGCTTAATTGGCTATGCCCTCTGGCCTTTAGGTATCTTATGAATAAGGAGATCTTTTGAGGCTTTGTGGCCTGTAGTCACTCCCTCTATCTGTGCTACTGTGACCGAAGGCCACAAACCTCTCTTTGGGAGGGGCTGTAGAGGGATGTTCTAAGTGAAAGGAACCAGGATCCAGGAGCAAGGCTGAACACCTACCATCCCTTTAGGGTCTCTGGGTTTGAGGCCTGTGCTCGACCAGGTACCCAGTTGCCTCTCACAGCCCAACACCCCACAGACTATGTGTGACAAGATCCAAATTCCCAATACCAAATTACCAAAAAGAACACACAGGCACAAGCACAAACATAGACATGTACACACACACATGCACACACATCTGTGCATGTATGCATATATAAGTATGTTCACATGTACATGAACATACATATATGAGTGTGTTTGTGTTATTATATAGGTGTATGTTTGTATGCATATATTATATATGTTTAAATATATTTGGGAACTTTAAGAAAAATAAATATATTAGCAAACATTGAGAAAAATACAATTAGTGTGTAAAAAGAGAAGATATTTATTTATATATCTCTGTGTAATGTGATATGTTTAAATGAGTATGGCCAACAATGGTAGCACTATTTATAGTCCCTGCAACTTGGAAGGGTAAAACAGGTAGAATAATCAAAGCCTATAAATTCATGGCTAGCCTGGGAATGAAGACAGGTACAACATGTTTTTTTTTTAAAAAAAAAAAAAATCCTATATCATCATTTTATAACTCAGAATATGTAAAACAATTAAATTGTCTAGTGTCTGACTTTAGCCACCTCATTAAAATTAGCACAACTTTCTTTTGATAGATTCGATCACTGGTTCCAAGACATTTTTGTTGTTGATCTTGAAACAAAAATCTCACTATATAGCCTTTGTTGACCTGGACCAAGCTAGCCTCGAACTCATAGACATCTGCCTGCCTCTGTGAGTGCTGGGTTTAAAAGCATGCATCACCACTCCCATTGCATAACTCTTAAAGGAATTGTTTGTATAGGAAAGACAAGACAGATTTGATGTTTCAATGGCTAAAAGTGCTTGCTGTGAATGAATGAAACCTGAATTTAAGCCCTAGGCTTTAACCGAGAAGAGAGAACTGACTCCCAATGGTTAGTTGTTCTCTGATTTCCATGTGCATGCCATAGCACAAATATCCTTGTATAAACATACGCAGAGACCCCCACACACACATGCATACACACATATACATCACATGTACAGCACAAACATAAACACAATACACATATAACCACACACAACACATACACACACCAAACACACATACATGCACACCACACAAACATACATACACCTCACACCACATGCACACATGCACACACATGTATACCATACATACACATGCACACACACATACATACCATGCACACCACATGCACATACATACATATCATATACACACATATGCACACATACACACACACCATACAAACATGCACACACATACATACCATACACACACATGCATACACACACACCATACACACATACACACATACACACACCATATATACAAACATGCACATATTAATAACAAAGCTTCTTAAAGGATTTCACATTTGTTTGTGTGTATTCAAATCCTCAATAAGAATCACTTGTGACACTATCTTCTATGTAGCTCAATCTAGCATCAAATTCACAAACCCTCTACCTCAGTCTTCTGAGGGATGGTATTTCAAGTGTTCCCCATCACACTCTGCATGAAATCATTTTTCCACTGTCGAAATTGCCCAATACTCTACATTCTTGTTGTCTTGAGTTGCACACAAGGGCCTGCGGAATTTCATTGGAGAAGATAAATCTTGAAAGCTGTGGGTTTATTAAGCCTGTAACTTCATCATGAGACCAAAGTCTTGGACAGAATTTTTTTTCAATCTTTCCTAATTTCTCCAACTTGTCTTTTGTTGCTTTAAATTAACAAAGGCATTGCTATTAGATTTTTCAATAGTTCCTCACCTAAAGAGCAGGGAGAATTTACATCTCTGAATATTGCTAATGAAGGGAAAAATCAGTCAGTAATCAGCTAGTGTTGTCACACATGGACTTCAGCTTACAATTTTTCTGTCCCCAAGAGGCTGAGTTCACTGCCATTGTGAATAGTAATTTATGAAGGAGAACCCATGAATTTTGCCCCTAGTGATTGGAAAGTCACCAATAATCATTTCCATGTGCCCATCCCATTTTCTAAATCGTTATAGTCAGTGTAGGATGAAGGAGCTATAATTGATTATGCTCTGCCTAGCACATGTGTGCTTGATGTATATGTAAACAAATAGCTATTTTACCACTAGTACATGAGGTTGTCAGTCTCTTAGACCTAAATGAAAATGGATTAAAACCTGCTGCCTCCTCAGAGGGTAGATCTGAGTGGAAACAGGTTTCTGTGGAGCTACAGAATCTCTCCTACATCTGCTCAGCCAATAATTGGCTGGAGCACAACTCTGATTAGAAGCAAGCAACAAGCTTCGTATCCAAGAAAAGAAAACAAGGTACAGCATGTAGCCTCCGAGAGACACCCATTTACTCTCGAAGTCAACGGCACCCAGCACCCAGCGACCAGAGCAGCATATGGCTGAAATCCATTATCTGACGTGCTCTTTCCAGCCTTCCCAGGAATGCTGAGCTGGCCACTAAGATTTGCTTTTACTTCCTGATTTTTGGATACAATGAGTCTGCCAACCAGCTGTGAGCACCTAGGTCTGGGGAAGGTGGCTAGATTCCGAAGCGCTTATGTTCACGGATCACCTTATGCAATCAACAAGCCAATTGATATTAAGCCACAGAGGAGACGGTAATTGCTTCCCTTCTCTCGATTGTTGTCAGTAAAAGTGTGTTTGCTACCCTTTGGTAACAGCTTTGGAGTTCTGCTGTACTGGGAGGGTCCGGGAGCGAGATTAGTTGTTAAATTCAACATACTGGAGGAGTTGGGAAAAAATTAACCTGTGAGGAAAGCTGACAAACATTCTTAGTTTAGTTGTTTAGTTTGGCAAAAACCTAATCCAGTTTCAAGGTCTGAGGATTTTCAGAATCGGAGAGCTAGCTAATGCCAGTGTTGCCACGAGAATCATCCAAGATGATAATTGGAAAGGGGGATTTTAGTAAAATAATGGATTTGTTTATTAGCAACCCTTATTATGAGATTCCCAAGAGCTCTGTCTCTCCTTCGTGCCTATAACCAGTAATAGGTATGTGATAGTTCATGTGCTCACTCCAGAAGAGAACAATGCATTTTTTTCCTATCTAGAAGTTGTGATTTCCAGATCTGTGTTCCAGAATTCTGCTAACTCATACTTCCCACCCCTCTTCTAGCACCTTCCATCCCAGCCACTCAAGCAAACCCATACTCTGTGGGTTCAAAGTTGAGGTCAGTATTTTCAGAGCAAGGGGCTGTATGCTAAAGGGAGATTTTCTACTCTTGCAGTTGCAATGCGGTGGCAGAGCTCCTAGTTTTACGAGTTCCCATAATAATAATAATTTTTTTAAAAAAAGACTTTGGAAACTTTGGAAGGCATTACATTTTGTTCCGACTGTCATTGCCATCTTCCCTTCCTGCCTTTCTTTTTCTGATATTCTATACACATAGAGGTATATGCAGGACTCACCAAACATACACTTGGTTGGATTTGATCCTAGTGTAAATGTTATAAACATGAAGGAACATTTAGTTGCTCATATATTCGTGCGTGTGCGTGTGTGTGTGTGTGCGTGTGCGTGTGCGTGTGTGTGTAAGGATTACTTTTTGCTTCAAGCGTTTCCCACACAGTTCTGGCATTATGTAAATTTCCAGTGAGCTAACACCTATGATGTCTTATCTAAGCTTTGTTGCACTAACCATGATTCATGACCTCAGCATGGCACAGTCACTGGCTGTCACTGTACTGTAGGGGTGAAAACTCAAACCACACAAGGGACCAAAGCTAAGTGAACATTTATTCCCCTGCTCTGCCCCACCCTACTCCCGGTTTTTGTTTTGTGCTAAGAGTAATCAATCACCTTTTCATGTGAGTAGCCTTATATTTTATGTATATTGATATATATGTAGAAGGACTCAGAAAAGTTCAGGCTGTTCCCAATTAATTTTATTTTTAAATTAAAAAAAAGCCAAAGTGTATTTGTCCGGCAACAAGATATGATTTAAAATTATAATGTGCAGTTCAAAAAATAACAAAAACAACAGCAACAAGAAAAGCCTTGATTTATCGTTCTTAAATCTCAAAGAGTAACATACCAGAAATTTGAAAACTTTGAGAAAGTCTATTTGTCTGGTTGGTTTTGTAAGTAGTTTTAAAAGCATGTGATAATAATCAATATTTGGGCATAGAATTTGCCCAATGGTGCCGGGCGGTGGTGGCGCATGCCTTTAATCCCAGCACTTGGGAGGCAGAGGCAGGCAGATTTCTGAGTTGGAGGCCAGCCTGGTCTACAGAGTGAGTTCCAGGACAGCCAGGACTACACAGAGAAACCCTGTCTCGAAAAACAAACAAACAAACAAACAAACAAACAAAAAACAAAAAAAAATTGCCCAATGGAATTTGTAAGAACAAAATACTAGGTTGTTCTCCTATAATCAATTAGATGCTTTCTTATGCAGCAGATGTGTAACTAGGTTCTTCTCTTTAACACTCTGCCTCATGGGACTGTGATAGGGTAAGCCTGTCCTGAAAACAGTAGCTGTCTGGGATGCCTGAGAATGAAAGAATATCCAACTCACAATTTTTTTTTGTAGTCCATAGCTCAGGAAAAACCTGAGGTTGTGTGTTTTTAAAACCTTCTGATTAAAAAATTAATAGATAATTAAAATCTTTAAAAAAAAGCAGTCATTTAAAGGATTATAGAGAAACTAATATACGTTCAGTGTTGGTGCCCCATTATTCTGGGCTCACCAAAATCTACCCAAGGATGAGTAGTCTCCTTTCAAGATACTTGCCTGAACTCAGCTAAGATTAGTAAACAGCATGTATGTATCTATACCTATACCTATACCTAAATCTGTATACTAATGATTGTATTTTAGCAGATAGGAAATTGCTTTTCTGACTTAAATATCTAGGAAGGAAGGAATACAGAATGTGGAATGAAGCAAGCAAGCAAGCAAGCAAGCAAGCAAGAAAGAAAGAAAACAGAAAAAAGAAAAGGCCTCATAAGGAAGAGATGCTCTAGCATAGTGGCCAATTCTTGTAATCCCAGCACTTGAGATGTGGAAGCAGGAAGATCAGGAGTTCAAAGACAACCTTGACTGTACAATGAATTTGGAGACTGTCTAGGTAGGCTATACATGACCTTGTCTCAAAAAAGGAAAAATCCCAGATGTGAGAGTTTTCTCTTATAATTCCGGTACTTGAAGGTTGGGACAGGAGGATTGCATGGAGTTTGATATTAGCCTGGGCTTCATAGTACGCTGAAGCACATTTATAACTAAATAATAAGAACCTATCTCACAAATAGGAAAAAAAAAAAAAAGAGGCAAAGAGAGAGGAAGGGAAGGAGAGAGGAGGGGGAGGAGAAAAATTTAAAAATGGCCATATGTTGTGTCAGCCTACCCAACGAAGCATAATATTGAGTTAATAAAAAGAAATCTGACTTTTTAGTGGAACCCATTGGGGCTGGAGGATGAAGCAGAGAATCTAATACAGAAATTCAAATTATAGTTCCATTTAAATCCAGGTGTACCCTCATCAAATAATGACTTACTGAAAGAAAAGTCTATTAGAATGCAGAAAAATAATTTCCATCTTAAAAATCAGCTACATTATAAGCACCGCCACATGGTCATTTCATAGTTACCCATTTTTATCTCGAGTGGCAATGAAGACATTATCAAGGCGGTTAGAGCACAAGTCTTAATTAAGCTCAGTGTTGAAGAGAATGACAGCTCTGCCATCTGGAATTACCGTGATTTGCTGTTTTTATAATTTCAAAAATATTTAGGTTTTTATAGTCTCCACAAACTCTAGAGCACTGTACTTTTACCTTGCAAAACTATAACTTCTTAAATTTATAAAATTCTGGCATTTCAATTTTGATACATAGAGATGGGATATCTTGGATGGTCTTCCCCTTGAGTTCTTATATTTGTGAGATTTTCCCCATCTGCACTGGGATGTCCTCAGAGTTGCCCATTGTTCAGGCCTTGCATAGGTAATGATATTGTTGAAATTTTATGGGTACTATTTTTGTGGGTAGACAATCTTAGACCAGCTTCACTGGTCCTCTGGTTCTTACAATCTTTCTGCCATTCCCCTACCATCTTCGAGATGCTCTCTGAGCCTTAGATGTATGGGCTGTTTTGTGAATGTGTTGGCTGGGGCTGTGTATCCCTCATCTGGTTGTTCTCTGTAGTCTGACAAGTTGTGGATTTCTATAACGGGGTCTGCCTGCTATAAAAAGAAAGAAAGAAAGAAAGAAAGAAAGAAAGAAAGAAAGAAAGAAAGAAAGAAAGAAAGAAAGAAAGAAAGAAAGAAACTTCTTTGATAAAGAGTCAGAGCCGTATCTGTATAAGGATAAGTATTTACAATGCAGTTAGATGTTATACTGGTTTAAGAAAGTATCACTAGCAGGGTCTCCTCTAAGTCACAGGTATTTGAATAGGCTCACAGAATCAGGAATGAGTCCCCTCCTTTTGAGAGTCTTAAATCTAATTAGGCAGCTGTTAATTACAACTTCACTATTGCACCTTTAGCGATGTCCTGACTGTGCTGGTGGTCATTATGCTGGTTTGTAGGCATCACCATTGTGCAGGACTATTGATTGTTTCTCTCTTGACAGCATACATAGCACCTTTATACGCCCAATTCCTCCAAGTCTTATGTCCAAAATATATGGTATCTTCAGCAGTAGAGACTTACCTTCAAATTCTGGGAGGCAAACTTGGGCAGTTTCAATACCCTATAATGTTTTGAGGTTCTATTGGACTCCCCTAACCAATAACTCAAAAGGAAGTTTTCTCATACCTGGTGGTGAGGTTTTGGTTCAATAATCTATGTCTCTTGAAGAGAGTATTGTCACTCCCAGTGGTGTAATTTTATTTAGAAATGTGAACACTCCCCACATTGTGGACCAAAAGAAACCAAGTTACATTGTAAACAATAAATCTTCACTAAGCAGGAATTAAATTTAGGCTCCATAACTACTCTGACAATATTATGTCAGCATTTGGTTCTTAGACCAACATTTCTTTTTTGTGTAATACTTTAATGAACGGGAAAGATTAAATCAATTATATATGTCCTGAGTTCTTCTTAACTGGGATGACTTTATTCCCCTTCAACCTAAGAACATTTGGAAAGTCTAAGAACATACTGGTTACCATGAGTTAAGCTGATTGCTTAATCACATCAAATATAAAAGGACAGGACTATCTTGTGATAACCAGACAAGCTTCCTACAATACATAAGTACCGAACTGACAACGCGCTGAACTGGGGAGAGCCTCAGAGTTCTCTGAAGACCTTTACTGACATCCAGGCCATTAATATATTTTATGAATTCATGGAGGCCCCACTTCTCGTGTGTGTGTGTGTGTGTGTGTGTGTGTGTGTGTGTATGCGCACGAGCACTTTTGTGTGATGATATCATTTCTCTCTTACTCTGGTTAAAAATAGAAAGCTACTCTGAGTTTTCAATAGTCTAAAACATTCAGTAATCTGAGGTGTCTTATCTTTTGGTTCATCTAAATCAGCAGCTTTATTGCATTTCCTGGGCCTATTGTTTCTTCAATCGAGGTTCTCCTAATGTGTCATTAAGGAGAGTTGAATAAATGGTTTAATACAGCCTTATAGCTCTAGGCAAGGTGCTAAACCGTGATCCACTCTTCAAAGTGAAGTGAAAAATGCTAGGCAGAATTGCACAGGAGATAATGGACATTAAGTTGGAGTGAGTGAGTGTGTATGTGTGTGTGTGTGTGTGTGTGTGTGTGTGTGTGTGTGTATGTGTGTGTGTGTCACGTACATTTTTACTAAAGTCTTGATACCCGTTACCTACCATGCCTGGACATATGGCCCCTGCAACTGGGACCATGTGAGCCATATGGGTGCTTTCATTATAACCAGTTCCCTCTAACAGCAAAGAGGGGGAACCTCCAAAGGAACATGAGAAGATTTTCTTTGATGAATGGCCCTTCTTTTCTCTTTAAATAAAACTTCTAAGAATCATCAAAGGTCCTTCCACAACCCAAATGTTCTCTATTTCAAACTTCATCTATTTGAAACTAAAATATTCCAGGGATGTTTGCCATGTCCTATGTCCTCAGTGATCCATGCCACAGACTCCGGAGCTTCCTTTCTTTGGTCTCACTGCTCTCCCACCTTGTAGAAGCCGGAGCATTCTTGGCTCTTGAGCTTTCCCTCTTCTGCCATTGCCATTTCCATTGCTGTCATTCTGTATCACATTCCTTCTTGCCTGAAAGATGGGTAGCTACAGAACTGATTTTATTGTTAGCATCCTTCCCTAGTTGTAACCCACAGAATCATTTTGTAAACCAGTGTCATGATATCCCCATGTACTTACTTACTCATAGAGTGCTCAAAACAGTCAAGCTAGAGTCTTCCTAAAATGCTTTTGTAAATTGCTCTTGTCATTGCGCACCTTGCCATCCCTATTTAATTTTGGCCTACAGCTTTCTTCTCTCTCTCTCTCTCTCTCTCTCTCTCTCTCTCTCTCTCTCTCGCTCTCTCTCTCTCTCTGTCTCTCTCTCTCTCTTTCTCTTTCTCTCTCTTTTTGAATCCTAGCTCATGCTACAAAACCTTTGCATTAAATATTTTTCTACATCCCAATTTTGAAATTGAGTTCCTACCTTTAGCTAACTGCCTTTTTATCTTATACTACTGTTGTGTTAACATAATGAATCCGAGTTATGTGTGCATTTTCTGTCTTTTCCACTTAAGATCCCATGATGGAAAACATTGTACGTAGGAGATGAATTTGGCAAAGGTGCACAACATAAGTTGCAATGGGAAAGAGTCACAGAAGCAAGCAATGTGAAATCCTAACATGGACGCTTGATTAAAATAAGAATACAAAGCCAGATATTTGATAAAAAAAAATGAGTTTTTTAACAAAAAACCAACAATGCATACATGTACACACACATACACACTAGTTGTTCCTCTAGGGAGGATGTGGGCTAAAGATGAGTAACAACAAGATCGACTGAGATCCACGATATGAAGTCAAGTAAATGAATCCATGATATGAATGTTAAGCTAAAAGTTATGGTGTCTTGAAGATGGACAGAGCATGGGAGAAACAGATAGTGCGGCAGGCAGGCAGAGGATATTGCTCTTCTAAAATAACTGAGTGGTTCCAACATTTTGTTTTGGAGAGAAATTAAATGATACTATTACTTACTAATTTATTCATCAGCAATAAAATCTAAAGCATATTTTTGAATGTTACATAATTATTTCAATGTTTTAAAGTAAATAGTAGGTAATATTTTCCAACTGCACTGAAAAAAGAGGTCAAATTTCTAGTTTATTCCTAATGACTGACGATTAATAACAAGTCATCAATGGCAACCTTTGTATTACTTCAGCTCAGCATTCACCTTTCACCCAGATGCAGAGTCCGCATTGCTGAATGGAAAGCAATAGGTCAGGAGAGATTGCTTAGAATGTCTATCACAATTGGAGGGAGAGTCCACAAAAGAGTGACCTTCACAGGTTAGACCAATTAGCTATTAATTTACGTAACTTCCTTTGAAACTTTAAGTTTTTCTTAACTTTGATTCTATGTAAAAAAAAATTATTACGTAAGTTTGAACTACAAAGGGAGGATTCTGCTGCTGCCTCTCCTTTGCCCATTGTGAGAAATTAAAGCAGTGAATAATGAAGCATATGGCACTGCATAACACCATGCTATCCTGCAGTATATGCATGTAGAAGGTGTGAAAGTGAAGGGAAACAGGAGAGTAGTAATCCCATTCAGCCTCCCTGTGTATATATGTATGTGTATGTGTATACATGCATACATATATATACATATACATATATGCATGTATAATCATACACATACATACTGCATATAATACATATGTGCATGTGTATGCACACACACACACATACACACAGAAGCTTCTGTAATAGTAAGTTTCCATATGACATTTTCAGAGGCCTTTACTGTTACTTCTCCTGCCTCATGCTCTTTCCTGTACCTGCCCTCAACAATAGATGGTCCTACACCTGTGCACATGTTGGCAGAAATAGGTAGACTTAGTAGGGTTTTTTAAGTTGGGTGGAGAAAGAATTGGGGAGAGGATAGCAGATAAATTGAAGTGGAAGTAATAGAGGCAGATTTGATCAAAACACATTATATGAATGTAGGCCATCCTCAAAAAAAATAAACCGTAAATAGAGGACAATGGGCCATCAATCTGCTGATAGCCTTTGAAACCAGAGCTATAAGAGTTGGACTTGATGCTGCCTTTTGTACAACTCCAAGAGAGAACCTGATCCATCAAGGAAGATGGTTTTGCTAGTGG
>NC_047676.1:44282696-44335196 GCF_011762505.2 Arvicanthis niloticus | reverse complement strand
CACTGGGTAAGATGGATGCTTGTGTCTGCCCAAGATCAATTGCTCTCTCATTTTCTATTATGTGGCTTGACTTTGTTTTTAAATAATAAGTTAAAACAGCTTTTTCAGTTCAGCTTACTGGAAGTTGAATAGTCACAGGGTTGTCATGTTTGGCGAGAAGTAGACATTTCTGTTACTTCATTTCAGTGGTTTTATCAGTAGGTAGATGCATTGTTGTCCTAAGAATTGGTTGGTGCTGTTTCAAATACATGTAGTGTCCTCTTTAATGGATTTGTTTATTTTTTCCCTGCTGCTTTGAGCCAAGGCTGCTACTTTTCATTTAAGATACATTCACCTCTCTGCTGTAATCTGTAAACAACAGCATTGTAGTATACCATATACAGTTTGGATATATTATATATGATAATCTATACACACAGATCTGTATCTAACCTGTTATTCAAGACCTCTTTTATAGAAAATTACATAAAGGATATATAACTGATACCTTAAAATAGTGAAATTTAAAGGAGTGATCTAGATCACTGAATCTTGCAAATTATGATTTACATTTGATATTTATATTTAATATTTGATATTGGGGTATCTGTTTAATGTTGAACTATTACATATATCATATAGCTACACCCACATAGTTTTTCAAGGTCTTTGTGTACTGATATTTGACTATAAGTGCAATGACACAGCTACTCTGGTAAAAAATGTTAAGTCTGTCAAGAGAGCTGATGCAGAGAAAGGAACACTACTTTCTACTAATAAGAGATATGAATTTCTTTTGCAACTTTGATGAGCATGGGATAAATAAAATGTTAACTCTGGCCAATTTAAAATAACTGTCTTGGCGCTGAGACAGAGTTTAATAGAACATTTGACTAGCTTATGTGAGGCCCTGGGCTCAGAGTAAACAATGAAGAAAAAAGATACATCTAAATAGGTCAATTATTTAAGGACCATATTCCTTTTATACACTGGGTGCCTGAAGATTGATAGGATTTTACTTTTCCTTTGATCTGTTGGCACTTCCTCAGTTTTTGTAGTACCTAAAATTTGTCAAATACTTAACTATTGCCTTTCTTCCTATTTAATTAAAATCTTTTAATCATCATGAACATAACTATTAGATCAAACATCTGGGTTATTTTCTATAATTCTATAACACTCTTTAGAACTCATGACTAGACTGGAGTTGTTCACAGAGAAGGGAAGGATTGGAAAAGGAAAGGAAAACTGAAAGGGATGAAATTATATTTTAACTAAAAGCTCTTTTAAAATAAAAAAAATCAGTTCACCTTTTAAGCATTCAATTAGTTTATTATGATACTGTCCTTAAAATTGTGTGTGTGTGTGTGTGTGTGTGTGTGTGTGTGTGTGACCACACATGTATAGTTAGTCTCTGTTTAGGTGTAGTTACATGCGTGCAGGTATGCATGAGTATACACACATATGTGCAGGTGCAGTTATACATGTGTATATGTGTGTGTAGAACCAGTGGTAAATTTTAGACCTCATCTCTCAGGAGTCACCTGCTTTTTTTTTTCTTGAGACAGGGTCTTGTTTGGAATCCTGGAGTTACCAATTGGGTTGTAGGTTAGACTGGCTGGCCAGGGAACCCCAAGAATCATCCCATCTTCATTTCCCCTGTGCTGTGATTTCAGATGTGTGTCACCACACAGGGCTTCTTATATGTAAACTGGAATTGAGCTCAGGTTCCTGTGCTTCTGTAGAGATCACTTCTATCATCAGAGCTACTACCCATGTCCCCCTGTGTTTATATTTTATACTAAAGATGTAATCTGTGTGGACACTAACTTTCCAACTGATTTGTTGATCTAGACTTCAGTTTCATAAACTTTGTCATTATAAATATAATCTCATTTACCTATGTTGTTCCAAGTATACTTAGAAGTTTTCCAAGCAGGAAATCAACTATTCTTTTTAACTTTAGGTAATAAAATTCAATAAGGCTACAAATTCAGCCTTCTTCCAAGTTCTCTGCAGCCTGCTATGATCAGTGGCTGCCGTACAAGACAGCTAGCTAATAATGGGCTCAGATCCTGACACTTGCTGTGTTACTTTGAACAAAATGCCTTCTCTTTCTATACCTTAGTTCTCTCCTGTATAAAATGGAAAGATGTTAGCATTTACATTATAAAGTTATCAAGAAAATTAAATGAAATGATACTAGTATAACATATTTAGTACATTGCCTGGGACATAATCATCAGAGGCTAGCCCTTTTTATCATCATTTTTGCTGTTACCATGGTTTCACTTTTCTCATGCCCCTGTGTCACCACCAAGTTTCTATCAGAAGTAAGCTTTTTATCTCTGGGTCTGTAAATCAGGTAGACACTAGAAAAATGACAGAAATATAGACTTTCTCTGTTCTATATATCATTGTCTGTGGTGGTTTGAATAGTAGTGGCCCCCAGAGACTCATGTGTTTGAATGCTTGGCCATAGCGACTGAGTGGCACCATTAGAAGGTATGGACTTGTTGGAGGAAGTACTTGTTGGGGGACTTGTTGTGGAAGCAGGCTTTAAGGTCTTATATGCCCAGTGAGGCACACAGTTTCTCCTTGTAGCTTGTGGATCAAGATGTAGCACTCTCAGCTCCTTCTCCAGCACCCTGTCCACCTGCAAACTGTCATGGTTCTCACCATGATATTAATGGACTGAACCTCTGAAACCGTAAGCCAGGCCCAATTAAATGTTTTCCTTTATAAGAGTTGCAGTAGACATGGTGTCTCTTCAAAGCAATAAAACTCTAAGATGTTGTCTACCAGCCCATATACTTTGCTGTGTGACTGTCACAGCAGAACTCTCAAGGTCCTCATGAGAATACTACAGTCTTTCCATTTCCCCAAACTCAAAACTTTAACAATGTCATTGTGCCTATCTTCCCTTCACTGGACTGTCCTAGCCAGTCCACATCTAGTTGCCCTGTGAACATTTCTCTCAGCATCTCATGTTTCCCTAATTCTTCATCCCCACTATCCTCACCATCCCTTGCCCCAAGGCAATGTCTACCTCATTTATTGCTTCCACGTGCAGAGGTTGACCATTTCACTAAATGCTAGTCATAACCTCGTAGTAGGCCTGTTTCTTGCCATTCTACACAACTTGCTTTGCAACTGTCTCACAAACATGCCTCTGTGTTTCCGTGCCTGTGCTTTGTCGTGACATCTCTCTCCCGAAATGCCCCCACTCACTCTCTTCTCAACCTACTCAAATTTGTCACTGTTTTCACTCTGCCTCGATGAATCTCATAGCCTGGCAAGTCCCATCATATTGAAGATTCAGAATGTTTGACTAATGGAAGAAGTCCAGTCCCAAGGTCCAAATGAAACTGTTTTCCTGTTTTCCCTGACCAAAGCACCTACTCTCTCTGAGACTCACAGTCTTCTACTAGTTAGATCTACAAAACCTAAGTTGCAGGAGGGTCTTCACTGTGAAGAATAATATAAATGACATTCCAGGAGGACCTAGTGAGTGTGCCCAATTTCTGTTGTCAGCAATATAGCCATAGGGAACTTAAAATGAAATGCAGCTTTGAAAACATCTTTCACTGTAAGATATTGTCACTTGAACTACTATGCAATATATGCTGATTTCTAAACTAGCATATAAGTGTCTGGGTAATGGTTTGAACTAATTAGATTGTGACCACCTGTACACACGAATATACAGGGATATTTATAGACATCAAAAAAGAGGCCCTTCTGTGCACATTGGTTCAAATAGGAAGTTGATGACACTCCTATTTTATTCATGAAGAACTAAGACTTGAAAAGTATCAGTCCTTTTCAAATCTGTACAGATCTTAAAAGTGGTGTCATTTTAAAGGGATTTCAAATAGTGTCTTTCCCAATTCTGTTTGATTTTCGGTTTTAACTACATGTCACATCTGTGAGAACCTGTTGCATAGATCAATATATATATATATAAATTATATATATAATATATATATAATTTTTAAATTATCAGCTAATTTTTTCAATATATATATTTATCTAGGCAGCATTGTACAAGGGGATTGTGGGAGGAAGGTGGGGTGATGGTTGTTAGAAGGTTGCCCCACAACATGAGGTACAGATAAGGAGCACTTCCAGAAAGACAACCACGGCAATTTGTTGGGCCACCCAGAGTTGCTATCTGAAGAGACAAGTGACATTCAAACCCTTCTTTCTATGAAAAGATAAGATCTGAGTGTTAGTAAATCTACATGCTGAATAATAAGATTTTGCTGCAGACCAGTGTTCTCTGGAACTTTGTAGGGGGTGGGACTTACAAGGTAAATAATTTTCTTCTGGACCCTCTCTAACACAAATCAGACACGTTTAAATTTAGTTAGGTTTTGTATCTGAACATTACACCATTAGCCATGTCAAAATATGGAACATTTTCATTTGAAGCAGAGTAAAGAAAACCATGACTAAATGCACTATTATCTGAAGCTTATCTTTAGATGTGTAGAAAGTTATCTATAGTCATAGGACACCAAAGAGTTGTATTTATAGAACATTCTCAGGATAAATTATGAATTCCTGAGTTCAGAAAATGAGCTGTCATATTTTGCGAAGGACTGCAGTAATTTATCTTTGAAGAAAATAATCATGTACTTTTTCCTCTATCCTCATTCTGCATGTGATTCCTGTAGTCATTCAAGCCAAACTTTGTTATTATAAAGTAACAAACTCATTGTATCGCCCAAGTTAAGGTTAAACATTAACCTTTCTCCATGGATCAATTCCTCACAGGAACTGGGGAAGAGGGAAAGCTCTTTGATTTCATGTGCTTGCCCAAGTGAGAAGGCATGAGCTAGTTCAGCTAGGGTTCCATCATGTGCTCTGTGGGAGTCTTGTCAAGAGCCTTGGTTCATCTCTGTGAACATCTCTGTCCCAGCCCCGTGTGCCCACCTTGCCCTAAGGAGATGGTAAATGGTACAGAGCCAAGTTCTTCCGATGACCTTTAATTTTCTACTTTCTCTTCTGTACTTAAAAGGTGGACTCTTACATCCCTGAAATGCAATGGCTGCCAAGCAATATAATCCAAAGTATCCTTTATTAGTGACTAAAAACTGAGTAACAAAAGAGGTATTTAGAAATGAAGAAAACAAAGGAAAGATATTTCATTTATTACAAAGCATGCACTATTTTAGTATCTCTTGAAAATATTTTATGTGTCCTTTAAAAACTAGCCTTGAGGAATTGACAAAGTTTTGTATTTTCACTGTCCTTTAAAAATCTGTCACAGAAGGACAATCAGTCTCCTGCTTTTCCTTTTCCCAACACAAAAAAATCATTCAATATAGTTGCTTTATTTGATTTACTTTGACACCTTTATTTAAGTAGAAAGTACAAGAAAGAGCTATTCAATGGTTGTAATTTAATTAGTGAAAGAGTGAGCTAATGAAATGTGTGTTATTTTTCAAAATGCTGTTGATGTGAGTAAATAATCCTGGTATCTTTAAGTAACAGGATGGATAATGTTTTTTTTATGGTTGTTGTACTGGGGATTAAATTTAAGACCTCATTACATATCAGGAAAATATTCTACCAATGAGGAACAGTTGATTGCCATACTCAGTTATGACATCTCTGAACCAAAACAAGCACCAACATGACATAATAACCTAAGGCTAGAGTAGAGGCATAAATACCTTGGCAAAAAACAACTCTAATTGGACTTAAGGCCCAGCAAGGAAAAGGAATTCATGCCTGTTCCTGGAAAAATAGCCAACTACTGAGAGCTTGTGAAGTCATGAATCTTGGTGCAAGGGGGACCTATAACTGCCACTTTACTAAGTCAGCATGATTTAGGAGAAAGAATGTTCAATACTTTCTATTGAATCTAAAAGAAACAGATGAAAATTTTCTAGGATGTTTCAGAAGGTGAAGAAGACAAAAATACCCGGTCAACATCAACCAGCATATCCAGTCTAGGTGATGTTGTGCTTGTAGTTGTTGTAAGCACTATAGACTATTCAGATGTTAGATGACTACACTTCATTTCAGCTCACCTCTTCAGGGGACTTAGAAGTAGTACCCATCACCAGAAGGCACCATGCAAGTTAGTCCTCAGGGATGAGGGTTCCATATAATAGAATTCCCTCACCTAACACTCACCATCACTGTAGAGGAAGGGGTCAGAAGAAAGGAAGTTTGTTGTGAGGTTGTGTCTTCTACCCACCAGGCTTTGTACAAGCAAGCAGGACACTGCAGTGAAATAGCCAGTACACACACAAGTCATCATATTCTTGGAGTGACTTGTTGCACCCATGCATGAGGAGATCCTTTTTAGGGACTCCTTACGTAGTCCAACCAGAGAAAGTTAGATCTCTGTGCAAAGCTTGCAGGGTACAGCTGTCTCCTGTAGTACGGTGTCTCTCTCTTTGGATGTCTATGGCCTGGAGTGTTCCCTGCAAGTTTAAATTTTCCTTAGCCTTCATAGCATCCAAAACAGTCTCTTTGACATGTGGGTGCTTGGTAGAACAGTTCCTGTGAGGGCTCTTACCTTTGGCAGAAAAGTCTGGAGCTTTGTCAAAAGTAAGGTCTTGCTAGAACACTAGTGAAATTTCCAGTCTCCTGAAAGACAAGTGTGTTGAGAGTGGAGTAAACAGAGTCTCTGATGCTCAGAGGTTTCTCTGCAGAGTCCAGTAGCAATGCTGGCAGGCTCTTACTGTCTTCCTTTGAATCAGAAAAACTATTATCTGTAAGACAGCAGTTCTCAACACGTATGTCCTGACCCCTTTGGGTGTTGAACAACCCTTTTGCTGGGGTCACCTCAGCCCATTAGAAAATGCAGATATTTACATTGCAATTCCTACCAGTAGCATGATTACAGTTATGAGGTAGCAATGGAAATGATTTTATGGTTGAGGGTCTCCACAACATGAAGAACTGCATTAAAGGGTCACAGTATTGGGAAGGTTGAGAGCCACTGCTGTAAGAGAAACATTTATATGCAGGGCTGTATATAAATGGAGTTCAGTAGACAGACAAAGCCAGGGGAAACCTGAAATATCTCAGGACAGTACTCACAGCTCTAGGATGTAGCCTAGTGCTCCTGGGCCCAGTTCATCTCACTCTTCCCAGCTCTGCGGCTCCTTCCCTGCCATTGTACCACTTGTAGATGTGGTCTCCCTTGTGACATCACAAATTTCCTAGGATGATGATGATGACCATGTATTATGTCCAGCTTTGTACATAGTATGTCCTCAGAAAACATGCTATACTGTACTTCCAACAGGCTCAATATGCATACATCTCTGTGTACATTAACTCCTTGAGTCAATGCTTTCCTTTCACCCGTGTTTCTAGAGCATGCTCCCTGTTACCTGACACAAATGATGAATGGACCATGTTTTCAACTCGATATCTCACATAAAGACATAGCACCTCATTGTCATTTGTTCTTGAATTCCTAGAGTTTAATTATTTTAAAGGCAATGTGGTAAAGTCAGCATCTGTACAGGCTGAATGACAGAACCTCTGTGCTTGCTGACACATGCACCCTCAATCCTCAATGTTAGCTGCCCTTAATATTAGTAGCATAGTCTGTTATTCTATTATTAGTTGGTTCATTTCTAAATAAATATTATGATGTCAAATTTACAGGGATATCATGAGAAGTGATTTCAGATTTATACATGCCTCTAATATATAAAAGTGTGTGTATGCATGTGTATTTATATAACATATATATAGTATCCAACATAGCATTTAGTAATATCATCTCTTAATGACATAACAATGTAACAACTATTTTTATATAGTTGTTATATAACATAACATATACATACATATATGTATATATACATGTATATACATATATATGTTATATATATACATATGTATAACATATATACAGATATATGTTATATTCTTGGTGCTAATGAATCTTGGTGCATGGAGAACCTTTAACCACCACTTTACTAAACCAGCATGATTTAGGAGAAAGAATGCTCAATAATTTTTATTGAATTTAAAAGCAACTTATGCAATACATGTATAATATAACATATAGTTGTTATATAATGTAATAAGTAACAACTTATTATATTATTATTTTGTCTTGTATCTAAAATGAAGTTAATAATATATACATTGTAAGGCTTTAGAAATTTAACCTGTTACTCTTCTAAATTAAGCCTTATTTTTTTTTAGAAAGACCTATACATTATACATTATATTTTTGTATCGGGTTTATGTACCCATTGTGGATTGGTCATGAAAGACCTTAGCAGCAGATAGAATGTCTGACCACATACATAATTGTGCATTTCTCTTAGCTCCTTTCCTTTCCTTTTATTGAAAATATATATTTTTTACCATATACTATAACCTGACTATGGCTATCTGTCTTTCTACTCTTCCCAGTTCCTCCCAACCTCCTCTCCCATCAGGATTTATTCTATCTGTTATTAGAAAACAACTAGGCTTCTAGAAGGATAAAAATAAAGTAAAATAAAATAAAACAAAACAAAAACTAACACATCAGAAAAGGTCGAAACAAACAAACAGAAGGAAAGGAGCCCAGGAAAAGTTGTGTTTTGTATTTGACATGCAATATAAACAGGCCTGGTGTTTTTTTGTTTGTTTGTTTGTTTTCTTTTTGGTTTTTTTTTTTTTTTTTTTTTTTTTTTTTTTTTGAGACAGGGTTTCTCTGTGTAGCCCTGGCTGTCCTGGAACTCACTCTGTAGACCAGGCTGGCCCCGAACTCTGAAATCCTCCTGCCTCTGCCTCCCAAGGGCTGAGATTAAAGGCGTGCACCACCACTGCCCGGCTAACAGGCCTGTTTTTATTATTTCTTCTGGACTAAATTTAAAAATGTGATTGTCCAATGTAACAAATCTGCAATATGGATTGTGCTGAAAAAGTTGTTGGTCCATTTTTGTGTTCATTTCTTAGCAGACTGATATCCCTATAGGAACTAATATTAATGTCAATGCAAGGTTTTAAGATAATATTATCTCTCTACACTCGGCCAAGAAAAATTCAGGCTGGCAAATCATCTTAGCCCAGAAGCCTTCCCTAGGCAAAAATATAAGATGTAAGTGAAGAAGGCATGCATGTAGAAGAGGCGAGGGTGGCGTTTTGCCTTCTATGGAGAGTGTCTTGCCAAATCTCCTCTTAGCAACTGTGATAGTGGATCTGATGGCAGAGGAACAATCTACATGATGCTGCAGGGGCTCATCCCTTTCCTGATAATTCCGTCATCCTATGAGCCAGGGCACATGCACCATCCCATCCACCATCATTCATCTGCCAATACACATAGTGGACCTCAGCTAGTCTTTGGCAGCCAACATGATAGACTGTATTTTCATAATTCAAGGTAACCTCCCAGAGTATTAAGGTAGAAACCATCTATGATACCTTCGATCTGAAAAAATAGCACTCATCTAAAATTGAAACTGTTAAGCCCCATAAGCCAATGGCAGTAGATAACAAAAAATAATATTTCCAACACTTATAAGACTAAATATATTTTGAAGAGCTCAAAGAAAAGTTTAACCAAATTATCTCCCACATATAACTACAGTGCATACATTCTGGAATATTAAAATGTTATGTGAATTTGAAATTCAAGGGAAAGGAAAGAAAAAGAAGAATACCCAACTACCCTAATCCTGAGGTTACAACCAGTATGGGCTCATTCCAGAAGATGAGTTCTTTATGATGTCTGAATTAAAAGAAATGAGTATATTTTCATCATAAAAATTATTAGGTTTAACGATTGTCACATCATTTGTAGGTGCACGTATCGTATATATGATTTGAAAATCCATGCCAGTAACGAAAAGGGGGCAACCTGAACTAATGTCAGTATTGTTATATCCTTTGTTGATTGAGATAAACTTAGATCCAAAATGGAGGGAGAAGGCCGCGTACAGTGTCAAGCAGCCAGTTTCTGCACACTGAATCATTAGCATGTGTTTGTGTAGAAATACTTTGTAGGTAGTCGTGTCTTCACCATCTCATTCCAACTAATTGTACCTATAATTCTGAATTTTCTTTCTTCTCTGCTTTATATCTCTTTTTCATGTGTTCTGTTCTTGAGGTGGTCTCCATCATAAAAAAGATTTCTACAAGAAGTGTGTAAACAACCTGCGAAATTAAGCCATCATTCCTAGATTTGATCTCAAAGTCTGCCTTTCATCCAACACCTTTCAATCTATATCAGCTTCTGTTTGGACATCTGTTTCCTGACTATGTCCTAGATTGCTTATTTCTCAGCTTCTCCTTTTGCATTCACCTGATCAACTGGCCTAGACATGTCAATCATCATTCTTCTCTGACTTTGTTTCCCACCTCAAAATCCTAGTAAGCCTTTTCCAAACTCCACATTTTCTGTCCTTCATTCACCTACATTCGTGTCTGGCATTAGATGACAGGTACTAACTGATGTCTCGGCATTAATTCTAGTCCAGTCAGGCCTCTTCATAACGCTCACCTGGCTCACTGAACCTGTCACATTGTCTTGACTCACTCCATCTCCAGGCTCCTCCAACAGAAATCGCAAATCATGCATCAGAAGTGGTCAGAAGGTAATTCCAATACAGAAGGAAGGCAAGAATGGGAACATTGGGGAAACAGACCTGCCCCGTGTGCAGGCAGCTTTGTGGGAGTTTCTAAGCATGGCTGCTGTGTGAAAACAGGTGCTCATAGATTTTTCTGTGGTTTGTTTTTAAAACAGAAGTGCAGATTTTTAAAAGTCAATTTTTTAAATGTCCATTAAAGGCATGCTGCTCTTTGAAAAAGAAACTGCATTGAATGAAACAAATAAAAAATTCTACCCTCAAGACATTTTTCTTTCAGTTAGAATAGAAGACAAAAAAAAAAAATAGTTTAACTAGCCATAGCGAACATGGTGACACATGCCTCTAGACCCATCCATCGCTCATCACTTGAGAGGCAGAGGCAGGCAGATCTCTGAATTTTAGACCAACCAGGTTTCCAAAGTAGGTTCCAGGAGAACCAGGGCAACATAGAAAAACCCTACCTCAAAGAAGAAGAAGATGATGAAGAAGAAAATGAGGAAGAAGAGGAGGAGAAGAACACAGGAGAAAGAAAGAAAGAAAGAAAGAAATTTTAACTATGTATGTAGGTAGAAATTTTTTAAATTTCTTAGATGCTAAAAGATTTGCAAATATGAGAGCAAAATAATGATAGATAATTTCTAATTATAAGTAGATTATATTTAGGGGCAAAAAGGAATTAAAAATCACTTCATGAGAAATAAGAAACTCACATTCCAAGATTATAGAGAGCCACCTTGTGGGCAAGTTGAGTTCCTCATGCACAAAGAACAGCTACTGAGTTAATATGTCTCTCTCTGGAGTTGTCTGGCAATAGTTAAAAAGCAGATGAAATGTATTCTGTCACTCTCTTGAAGGGGAAAATGCAGCCACAGTTTAGCATAATGCCAGCCATATCCCCAGTCTCCTGAAGTTCACCTGTGAACCCATTTACAGACTTATTTTCAGTCAGTGCATTATATATAATATACAGTGAAGGCTTGAAGGATTTAAAGATACAAAATTAAAATTTACCATCAATGTCTCATTCTCAAAACTCATCCTCAATATTACTCTCCTAAAATAAACCAATGTATTAAATCTTTAATTGAAATGTGTATTGTTTGAGTCTCTAAGCAGAACTGTGATAGTTATATTCTCCATCTCCTTTTATTCCTGACTTCAACAAAGATACATTTTCAATATTGGACTCATGTCACGGTATGAATCACAAAAATTTTTCATGTTCCTTTTCTTTCCATCCAAAATAAGGCATCTTCATCTTCCTCTCCCCCTCCCTGTCTCCTCCCCTCCCCCCTCCCCTTCCCTTTCTCTCTCCCTTTCCCCTTCCCTCCCTCTGCCTCACCATTTCAGTCTCTCTGTGTGTATTTCTGTGGTACATTTTTAGTTCTTCTGTATATTTCAGTATATTCTGTAACCTGGCTGGTGTGAACACTGAAGCACTGAAATCTAGAGTGCATACGGCTCTTCCACACACAGGTTTCATTCTGAGTGCCTAGAATGTTGAATTGTGTGCTGCTTAATTTGTGTTTGAGAGACACTTCCCGGTGATTCCCTGTAATGGTGATGCTTATTCAAAGATCCTCTTTCCTTTGCATCCTCATCTTTTATTTTTTTTTTAATTGTTTGAAACAGGGTTTCTTTTAGTAGTCCTGGCTGTCCTGAATGTCCCTCTGTAGACCATACTGTGCTTGAACTCAGAGATCCCTTTGCCTCTGCCTCTTAAGAGCTGAGATTAAAGGCGTGTGTCGCCACCATTACCCAGCTCACATTATTCATATTCATTCCATTGCACTTGTCATTGTGAACTTAATTTACATTTCCTGATGGTTAGTGATAGTGAATTTTTTCATTTTGTTTATGTACCTGCTGGCTTGTTGCGGCCCTCTCCACTCCACGCTTGGCAGCCACTGTTTCCCGGCCCAAGCTTCTGCTCCAGTCTTCAGGTCAGGGTCTAGAGAGAGAGAGAGAGAGAGAGAGAGAGAGAGAGAGAGAGAGAGGAGAGAGAGGATAAAGGGGAAGAGACTCAAAGAATGGAGACAAGACAGAGGTTCTGATCAAGTCTCGTTTATTGAAGGGAAATCTGGGGTATTTATACGCTTTTGCCACATGCCTTGTAGGCGTGTGGATACCACGTGCCTTGCAGGTGTTGCTATGACGTAAGCCTTACAGGCGTGGATACCATGTGCACCTTATAGGCATGTATGACATGGATAGCATGTGGACAGCACATGAACTGCATGCCTTGCAGGCATGGCTACCACATGTGCCTTGTAGCTGGGGGCAGTAAACAGCAAAACAAAATATGTGGGATATCAGAGTGTGTTTCAGCTGTTGTAGGCTGTTGAAAAACAAGTCTCACGTCAGGGTATACGGCTCAAGATGGCTGCAAAGCTGGTAGCTGCTTTCTGCTAAAAGTTGGCTCCCAACACTGGCTCTCTATGCTTTTTGAGAAATGTATATTTTGATCTTCCTACTTGTAACAATTAACATATAATATTGTGAACATTTATTTTTGGAATATTTGTGTATTTTTGGAACTGTGTACATTTTTGGTGTTCAAATATACTGAATAATGTGAACATTAGTTCATTTAAAATTTTGTATTATAAAAATATGCATCCACTAGCTGAACATATTTTAACAGTGTGTAGTATTTACTCAGGGCTGGGCATAATACAGTGAAAGCCAGGCATGATGGTGTGCACCTATAACCCTAGCACTTAAGAAACTGTGAAATTTCTTAGGACTCCTGAAAGTCTGAGGCCATCCTAGACTACATAATGACTATCAGGGAAGCCTATCATATGACTATCAGGGAAGCCTATCAATGACTATCATAGTGAAACCCTGTCTAGAAAAAAAAAAAGAAAAGAAACTGCCAACCAACAAACAAAAAGAATATAGACCATTGTTATTAGATAGTCACCTTGCTGTGAAACAGGTCTCTTGAGCTTCTTTTGTTGGTTTGTGAGGGATGTTTGTGTTGTTTTACTAACTCTTGAATCCAGTCTCCATGTCAGCTTCCATACCTCTGTAAATACAACTCAATCCTCTACTTGTATAAGTTTCACTTGTGAGATTTCATACCTGAGTAGGGTCACTTGGCATTTTTAGTTTGCTTATTGACTCTTGTGTTGAGTTCTTTATTTTAGAAATCCTGTCTTTTGCACCAACAAAGATAAAATCGGAAGCAGTATATTAGATGGCATAATCCATGAAAACCGTTGCAAACAGTGCATGGGCTTGCTTTTATGTGGACTCAAAAAGTTCACCCGGTAAAAACAAGTAGTAAAGCAATGGTCACAAGAAACTCGGGGATGAAGATGAAGTTGGTCCAGGGCATGCAAGTTCAGTCAGTCATGGGAGAAGCTCTAGAGATTTATTATAAGTCAACAAGACTTTAGCTAATAACAAACTATTACATACATAAGATTGATCCAAGATCCTAAGCACCATCATCACATAAAGTATGCAATGCAGTGCTTTTGTTTGCAAGCTTAATTTAGTCATTCTACAATGTATCTGTATATCAAAATACCATGTTGCATATCCCAGGAATGTACAACTATTGCCAACATAAAAATAATGTATCTTGGAATTATAGCATAACCTTAGGACAATTGAAGCCATGACAGCATGAAGCTGCTATATCTGGGAAAAGTCCTGCACCATACTACTCTCTATAAGTACATAAATATTGTCAAACTACCTGTGTTTCTTCCCTTTTGATCTAGACATTAGGCACCTTCTCAAAAATCACCTCATCTAGTTAGGGATTTGGGGCTCTGTTTTACTCTTCAGTATTGACTATAGATTACCTTCTTCCTCCTTTTTCATTAATACTGCACGAAAACTGATTCCATGGTCAATAAGTCCAACTTTACAGACTTGAGCTGATACATGACCAGAAGATTCCCTGAATCTTTTATTAAGCTGAATAAATATTTAAAATCCAGAGGAAGAAAAATATTGTATACGAAATATCCTAAACATCACTAAACATGGACCTGCCTATTTGTTGTTAGACTTTCTGATGGTGTTGGTGAGCCAGAGAGAACATTTTCATATTCGGAACTGGAAATACAGGCACATTTCTTAAACCTCAGGATAGTGAAAAATTGCCTTCCAGGGTAGAGTATTCCGCGAGTGGAAACGTTTTTACATTAAATGATCGTGATTCAAATATTATGATGAATTTTAATTTAGCAGGCAATTAACTCTAATGGAGAAAGCTCTCACCTGACAGTGGGTTAACTCGTGTTATTCACTGGTACAGTCACGCAGCAATTCAGGTGACTGGAAATTCATTCTGCCTCCCGAGTTAAGGTCAAGGATCCTGTAAAATTTAAGGGTCTGGGGTTAGTGGGAAATCATTTCAGACGCATGTGCAGCAAACCCCAGAGCATGGTTTAAAAGTGGAAGGTGGCTCTGTTCCTCCCAAATTCTCTCATCGTCCAGAATAGTCACACTCCAGTCAGCATATCCAATTAGAAAATGCTCTTTATTGCCAAGCAGTGTTGAAACAATTATTCGACTCTTGGAGTGGGGGATTTTTGTTATCGTTTAAGTGGACTCAAGAGATAAACATTTCGTGAAAATTCCGTGGAAATTTCCTTGGCTTTTTCCCGATCATTAACATGGTTTTTAATTCACGTTCACAGAGAAGAACTATTGTATCAATAATCTTTAGAAATGTGCTCTTTTGTTTCATTGTAATAAACTGGTCACACATATTCACATTATCTCTAATTAAAATTGTGAATTTAAAACGAAGAGTGCAAGAGTGGGAAAGAAGACTCATATCGTACCTCTATCTGACCCCAGGCACCATCCGTACCTACACCCTCTACCACGGAAATACCCAAGGTCTGTTTCCCATGAACATGGTATCAGAGTGGCACAAGACTAAGGGAGAAGATGCACACTGAGAACTGAGAGGGGACTGAAGGACAAATAGAGGGAGACCTATTTTGTAAGGACCTGGGAAGCAGAGGGTGACAGGGAAATTGGTGTTGGGCACGTTCATAGGGAAGTGCTTCCTGGATCAAAGGTGGAGGATGTGTCTTAATGGCTCACTGAAATTCTAAAGCAGCCCCTTGGAGGCTTCATCCAGTCATTGGTTACAGGTTTCTCCATGGGAGAGCTTGGCATGGATCTTGTGCAAGAGCACTGCGCCCTCTGCTGGAGAATTCCACAATGCAGGAGACCCAGACAATTGCATTTCAGCATCCAGTAAGGATTGCACCAAGAATGTTGAAATCTAAAGCAGAAGGAGCCATGTACATTCTACTTCAGGCTGATGAGGGTAGTGCACCCCTCTAGAAAAGGAAGCCTGTTTCGGTGAATAGACCTTTGCACATTGACATCGCCATGGGCGTCTAATGAATGTTGGGTCCCCACCCGACTGCCCAGTATTAAAATCCCACAGGCAGTTTGCTCACTCATGCTGTTTTGTGCCTCTGCTCAAGTGTAAATGGGTAAGCACCACTGTAAATTTGAGAGAACAAACACTGAGAAATAGCCTTTGGGGCTGCTTGGCAAGAATCTAACATGGGCCTAGGACAAGGAAGTAGGCTTCAGGCAGGAATCTAACATTAGGCTAGAACAAAGGTAATTTCAGGTAGAAATCTAAATCTTAGGCTAGAACAAAGAAGTAATCCCAGGCAGGAACCTAAATATTAGGCTAAAACAGTGAAGTAATTTTAGACAGGAATCTAAATTTTAGGCTAGAACAAGCAAGTAGGCTGCAGACATGAAAATGACCTTGGGCTAGGACAGGGAAGTAGGCTCTGATACTTTGGTCATCCTTATAAGCCCTTAGAAACAGTGATCCTGGGAGTGTTCATGTAATTGGGTTTAATGCCTTGATATTTCTTTGACTATTTGTGTTTATTGTATTGCTTGTTCCTTGACTATTTGTATCTATTGTATTGCAGTGGATACTTGGCATGAAGAAACCCACAACTAGGCAGGACATAGTACCAAACCCCAGCAACCCAAAGGCTTAGAGACCATTGCAGAGAAGTAGATTGGAAGTAATGTGGCTACTGGGGTAGTGAAGAACTACAGAGAAGCAGTGTCTCCTGGAAACAGGGGAATGGGTGCACATATGAACTTGTGGCTGATATGGCAGCATGCATAGGGCCCATTTAAGCCAAAGCCAGACCAAATCCCAGCATGACAAGGGGAGCTGGGCAGGAGGTTTTAGCTCCAATTGAGGAACCATGAACAGTTGTTACTTGCTAGAGAAGGAAGGATCAGTTTCTCTCAGTATGTGGCTACTGGTGGGTCAGCCACACCCCAGTGGAGGCCCATACACCCAGAAGTGTTTGAGCAGCACTGATTGACCTTGACAGAAAAGGAAAGTAAGAAGAGAGACCATGGGATGGGTGGGGATGAAGAGGGGTTGTCTAAAAGGAGTTGGGGGAGAGAAGAAGAAAGAATGAACCAAGCTGCAGTATCAGACGCTAGACTCCAATGCAACCAGGATTTCAGCATGTAAATGCAAGAGGAAACTAATGCTAGTCATGAAAGAAATAAAAGAAAGCTAAAAGTTACTCACTTTGTAAAATGTGATCAGCTATTAAACAGAAACAGGAAGCTATTAACTGAGTTATTAAAGTAAGCCACGGAGTCCAACACAAATGACAACAGAGAGGAATTTGGGATGTAAGATCATTGCCGGGATACCTGGAAACTAACTAACCTGAAACTACAGATCCCAATAGGAGAGTAGAGGGCTCCAAGGCCAGGCTAGGTCCAAAGGAAGAAGACACAAGTAACAGATTACCCAATTTGACTGATCATCTGAGGGATGTATAGCAAGAAAGTGTTTAACTTCAAAGCCAAAGCTGTATCATATATGCATTGTAAACAAGTGGTACACGCCATGCAAATATATGTGCAGGACACTTAATTAAAAACTGTAATGCAGCTAAGTAAGAGAAGGGGATGGGAGATCAGAAGAGACTTGAGCCCTTATCTATTTCAACAAGAAAGAAGGGAGAGCTAAAATTACTAAAAGAAAAGACACAATGTGAGCATTCAAGTTTGGATTGTAGAGTTAAGAACCGACATAACTGAAGTAATTTGAGAATGAGTATTTACAGTAGATACCCAAATAGGATGGGGACATAGGGGTTGGGCAATACTTTCTCAGCATGAGTGAAACCCTGAATTCTAGCCCCACAAAGGAAACACAGTGTGAGAGGCTACCCAGGTATCTCAGCCAGTAAAGGGGCTTGCCGCCAAGCCTAGCCGCCTAAATTTGATTTCTGGGACCCATGTGGTGAAAAGAGAGAATTCTCAAAAGTTTTTCTCTTACCACCACATGAATGCCATGGCGTGTGCATACTCCCACTCTCAAATACACACATATACAGACAAATTTTTAAAAAGACAGTGGATATATAATACACCACACAGACACACACACACACACTCACACATTATAGTGGATATTTTTTCCTCCAAGATTTGGCATGGTTTCTAAATTATATGTGCATTATTGTTTTGTTCATTATGGTGAGTATATCATTGCCTTAACGCCCTCCTCAAATCCTATACCAGCAAGGAATTTTATTTCCTTTATTCTTGGTGCACGCAATAGTGTGTGTGTGTGTGTGTGTGTGTGTGTGTGTGTGTGTGTGTGTGTGTGTCTCGAATGAATGTATGCAAATGTGAGTGTCCCAATCACTTCTTGGCCTTTTGGCTAAGATCAAGGGTGAGTATCCCAGCATGTGGCAGCCACAGGAGGATGTCAGATGTCCTGCTCTGTCTGTCCATCTGCTTTATTTCCATTAGAAAGGCTTTCCCACCATCCTGGAGCTCCAAGAGCCTCTTGTCTCTGCCTCCTCCACCAGCAGCTCTGGTGTAAGCTGAGGTGTTCTGGGCCCGTGTCTACCTTGATGTTGGAGACTGAACTCAAATTGTCACGCTTGAAGGACAAGCCCTCTCCCCAATGGGCAATCCTCCTCTCTCATTTCCTGGTGCTACCTCTAATCAGCTGGGAGCTCTGCTGCACAATGGCCTCACTGAAGTCAGAAAAGCTGATACATAGCTAGTGGGCTCAAGGAGTCCCGCTTGCAAGTCAGCCAGGGCTGGCCTTAAGGCTTCAATGACAAAAAGCATTATTAAGGCTTTGAAGTAGTGAGTAAAACCTGCAAAGATTGAGCCAGCAGCTATAGTCATGACCACAATTTTCCTCATGGAAGTAGTTTAGTAAAATGATTTATTTCTAGCTAAACATTGAACTGAATATGTATATATATGTAATAAACACAGAGTACTTACATTATAAACATACAAGTAAGATATGGCAATAAAATGGGTTGTTTTTTCTGAGTAAATGTATAAATTAAAATTTATTATATACATTTAAATATGTTTGGCTTTGTCGTGGCTATTTTATCCATTCCTTAAAGAAATGATTATTCGAACAGCTTCTCTTTCCTATGCACTTTGCAGTCCTGGGTGTTCAATATTGAATAAAACACACAGAAACCCCAGTTCTTCTGTCGCTCATCTAGCAAAAGTGGTGTTTAGTATAACTTATGTGAGGACAGGTAGACTCTTAAATGTAATTAAATAAATGTTTCCAGCGTGCCGCGGAGCTATAAATGCCAGGGAGAATGTAACACAAGTAGGGTAGAGCTAACAGCTTAGGCTGGGAGATGGAATTTTCAGAAAGGAAGTAAGGCAGTCTTTGTTGTGAAGGAGACCCTAGAGGCAAGGCTTGAAGATACACATGGGGGCTGTGGGGTAAAGAGAAGAGAGGGTACACAGGGGTGTCAGCTGGAAGATCCTTAGTACTTTCCCACCATGGCTAGAAGACCAGTGAGGATGCAGGGAGGGGCAAGCAGACATGATCAGGGATGTGGTGTAGTTTTTATGAGGCACAAAGGCCTGCTGGAGCCTAGTGTATTCTACGTTAACCAAACTCTAGATTAAGTGGCTGAATTTTCACTAGAAAATTAAATCATCCAGCACTTAGATGGCTTGTATTTTATATAAACCAGCCTGGTTACCCTACAAAGAAGATAAGAAAATGATGACCTCCATTATTCTAGATATTCATTTTCAATTCCATTAAGGCTCTTCCATACGCTAAATCATAAAGCATCAGCATGAAATCAAGCTTTAAGGCTAATAAAGTCATTGATATCTGTTGAAGTTACACAATGACTTTATTTACTGCATACTATGATCTAATTAATTAAATATAATGTTCCTATTTTACAGGTAGAAATACTGAGGCTCAGAGGTTTTAACATGACTTAAGGCATCAAGTCTGTAATGGAACTAGAGCTTAAATCTAAGTCAGTCTGACTGTAAAATACATTGCCTTCCCACTGTTTGAACTTAACTCTCCTCATCTAATGCATACTTGAGTGCTGAATTTTGAAAATTACTCTAAAAGTTCTCCCATTAGCAGATCTGGCCATCACTGCCAGTCGTTTTGACATCAACATAAACTTTTTAAAAAGTGTTATTTGTTATTTACCAAAAACAATATTAAAAACTAACTATATCCTTTAAAATTTTGAATAATCTATTGTAAGCTTAATTATTTATTTTGAGATTTATTGCTTTTCTTTTTCTTTTTCTTTTTCAGGTAAGTCCAGATACTTTATTTTACCTTGTGGATTGAAGGTATGGTGTTATTAATTTACCCTGACTTTTATTTTAATTTCTCTTGACATTTCACAAGAAAGCTCACTGTTGTTACTGCAGATTAGAAGCAATGTTGTTCGTATACATTACTTGGTTCAGAAGTTTGTAAGTCTATGCAGAGTCTGTGCTTGGGTTTGTGTTTAAAGGATTGTATAAACTGTCTGGCCAGGCTGTTGCTTCTGTGTATCTTTGAGGGGAAAAAAAGAAAGAATGATGACCAGGATTCCAATGGAAATCAGATTTAAAGTTAGAAAGAGAAAATGCATTCCCTTCTTGAAAACCATGATGCAAAGCTTGAATGAGCTATGCAGTGGTCATTTCAAATAAGTTGTGGAGGGGAACTTTAGTAAAGGTACAAGAGACTGTACATTGCCCCCAGGGCCATAAGAAGACCTGAGATTTGAACCAGCTAAGTTGAGTAGCCAGCAAAGTCCCCACATGGGGCTACCATCTCCTCATGGCACCGTATACCCTTGAGGGTACATAAAATAAGCAGTCATGTAAAAATTGACTCAAACACAAATTCAGATACACTCTGTATTTGTAATAGATGATATATTAGAGTGAAGAAATACTGTATGTGTATCTAATCATAAAATAATGCTTTCTTTCTAAGTGTATAAAAATGGAGGTGTTGATCGGTTGCATTCTAGCTAACCAATAATAAATGGATGCTGTAGTTTGCATTTAGAGTGTCCTGAAAGGGCTATTGTATTAAAGACTTGACTGATCTAGATAGAGAGTAGTGGAGGAGCCTTTAAAAGACACATCCCTGTCATACTTCTTTGAGTCATTGGGATGTACCCTTAAAAGGGGTGCTGGAACTTCAGGCCTTTTCTGCCAATGAAGTGAGTGGTGTCATTTGCCCACAGTCCCTCTGTGATGTGTTGTCTCACTCAAAACAGCAAAGCTAACTGGTATGGACAAGAACCCCCCAAACTGTGTGTAACCTTTCTAACTTGGCTGGCTGTCTTGGGTACTATCCTAATGATAGGAAACTACTAACACAGTGAGTTAACACAAGGATCTGAAGGCTTGTCGGGTTCTGGTCTTATTGGGTGAAGACCTTTGATCTTATTCTTTTCCCCTATGATATAATCACATCAAAGTCATCAGGATCAGGTGTATATCATCTCAATGAGTACATATTACAAGAATTAGGACATCTCCTGTTTCATTGGAAGTAAGAGGTTGGTCACCTAAGCAAAAACCAACTAACTGTCTTAGAACTATCTATTTTAACTAGTGTCTTGGGGGGTTGATAGAAAGGAAAAGAATTTTTTAAATTTCTAAAATGATAACAGTCTCTAACCTAATATTGCATTCTCTGGCCCAAGCAAGGGTCAGTTGGTGCAAATCCAGATAGTAAAAGTTTTTGCATTGTCAGCCGGTAAATCAATATTCAACTCTGCCATGAAGAGAAAAAGCATTATCCACAGATGACCCTTTAGAGGGGTTTACCACGTGTGCCAATAAAGCTTTATTCATTAAAATAAAGGCAGCAGGTGTGGCAATTTGCTCTGTAGTAGTATTGCAACTCTTGCTTTTGTAAAACGAGGGATTTTAAATTGCAGAATGTAAGCAGTCTATCTGAACTTGGAGTTAACCTTTTCCAAAGTGTTTGTGAATTCAAACACTAGAGGGCACAAAAGGATACTTTTAAGTCAAGGACTTCTTGTCAACAGAAAGTTACAATTATGAAAAACTGCCTCAAGTAGGGCCTTGTGACCTCAATGGGCATGAATTTTCTAAAATGCTGGCCCGCAGCTCTCTCAACCTCGAGGACCACAAGGACTGGGAGCAGCTAATCACTTCCAGGTCACTCTAATAATAACCTCCGGGCTTTTTCTTTCCTTCATTTTTATTGCTCTTAGTCTTTTATAAAATATGGTCCAAGTTAACTACTCATATGGTGGAATTTTTTTCCTATCTCATAAGAGAGGAAATCACTGTCTTGTTATTCTAGGTACTGACTAATAACCATGGAGTGAACCCCATGTAGCACATGGCAAGTTATATCAAATGATCTTACATTTTGCAAATATTTTTAAAGTTCGAAGCATGCATACAAATATAGTTTGCTACATTAATTTTTAAGCCAACTCAAGGTATTTTTCTTAGGAAAATGAATAGAAATCATTAGGTACCTCAGACTCCAAAACTAAACCTGCTTTTTTTTTTTTTATTATTAATTCTGCTTTAGGGGATTTGAATTTCAGACATCTTTTGAGACTTTAAAAATATGTATTCAAAGACATTCATCCAAAATTAGCTGTGCTATTGATAACATAGAAACATAAATATCCCATATGAACTAATGTCTACATAAATTTTGGTATTATATCAAGGTATCAACCACTAATTTTATTTTCAAATAAAGTCAGATAATATGAGGAAACGCTTCTTGTAAAATAAAAACTAGAATAGAGTCTGAAATAAATTGCAGACATTAAAATCTCAATTAAACATTAAAATTAGATGCACAAACGCATCTGTTTATGTATAAAAATGAAAGTGAGCCAGATTTCCAATTTAGTCCTGGTATGGGTGATTTTCATTTCTTTTGTTCATCTCATTTTTTCATAATTTCTAAACATTCTTTCATGAATATTCATTATTCACATTGGGCGAATATGTGTTGTTCAAATAGGAGTCTGTTTTAGCATTCCAACGTCCTTTTTTTGAATATGATGATTTAGGTCAGTGCTGGGAAAAAAAACGTCAAGATATAAGACTATTCTGCATCAGAGACTCTATTTGAATGGAGTCTTGTAGCTAAGCAGATACATCATGAGAATCAACTGGCTAATCCCAGAGAGGCGTGATACGTCTCAGGTTCTACGTTGTGGAAGAGTTACCATACACTAAGAGATGACAGAGACCAGAGACCAGAGAGACCAGGAAAGCAAGCTCAACTAGAAAAGCATATAAAACAATATCTAGTATATGTTGTCCCTGTGCTTTGTGGAAAGTACTAGAAAGTGGCAAAGAGAGATACTGCTTGCTTAGTTGTGCTCTTTCCCTCTCCTCTTCCCCCTTCCCCTCCCCTTCCTCTGCCTCTTCTACTCCCCTCCTCCTCTCCTTCTTTTCTCCCTCTGTTCCTCCTTCCCTCCTTCTATCCTTCCCTCTTTCCCTCACTCCCTCCTATCTTTCCCTCCCCTTCCCCATCTTCCTTTCTCATTCACAATCCCTTCCTTGTTCTCCCCCTCCTCTCTCTTATTATACATCTCTTTCCCTTTAACACACACCCATTCTTGTCTTTCCCTACATGTGGACATATGTGCATAGAAGCTAAGGACAGGCCACAGGAGAGCCAAGGTCTATGCTAAGTTGGACTTCTAGACCCAAAATTCTTAAAAACGTCTTGGCACACAAACGACAAAAAGTCTCATAAATAACACTGCACAAAGCAAAATTTTAGGACACTTCTGTTCACTGTTTTTAATCTATTTTTAAGTAGGATGAATTATCTTCTAAGTATATAAATAAATATAAGTTTTTACTTTTAAAGCTCATTTTTATAGCTTTAATATTTTAAAGCTTTTGAATATTTTAAAGATTGAGAAAACTAGACAATTTATGAACCAATCAAAAGCTAGAACAGAGACTAGCTAGCTTTAGTGGTTTGAATGGTTTGAATGAGATGTTACCTCTAAATCTCTGGCATTTGAATATGTGGTCCCCAGTTGCAGGCACTGGTGGGAACATGTAGGATGTGTGGCATTTCTGGAGGAAATATATCACTAGGAGTGACCTTTGACTTTTAAAAAAGCTGCATGCCATTCCCAGGTAGGTCTTTTTGTTTCTTGCTGGTGATTCCAGATGTGAGCTCTAAGCTCTCAGCAGCCCGCTCGCACTGTACCTACCATTATAGACTGTATCATTCTCTGTAAGCCTCAAATAAACCCTTCCTTCTCAAAGTTGTCTTGGTCATGGTGTTTTATCAAAGCAATAGAAATGTCTCTAATACACTAGATAATTCCAACAGACAACTGTCAGCCCAAAAAAAAATCCAGATCTAAAGGCTGATGATATTATAAGCCTTAGGTCTGTAGCAGCTAGGTGTTTGTTTAGACATTTCAAATGATGTACCTAATTGTCAGAAAGATCCTAGGTCAGGTACAGAGAATGGCAATAGATGGTTACTAAGAGGGCTGAAGATAGCCCAAGATAATTTGGCTCTGGACTTATCCATTCCAAACCCTCTACAGTCATTGAAGTTTTAATCAGCTCATCAACTTTGCAAAAGGTTTAGTGAAAAACACAGCCTCTTTCTGCCAACTTTTACTCACATACCTCTAAGGTCTTAAATTCTATACTCTATACATTTTTTCATTTTCTTTTAAAAATTTAAATCTATGAAACACTCTCAACCAAGTTAAAGTACAAAGAGTTGTGAGAACCATAAGCATTTGCTGATGTCCACTGTGTAGGTGGAAAAATGGGTGAGCCAGCTTATCTAAACTAATTGACAAAGGAAACGGAGGAGCTTGAGTCTTTTCTGGAACAAAACAAAATTAAATATTTATTACATTAAGGAAGGCAGCGTTTAGAGCAAAATAATGAAATTTCCTGCGACTCTGTTTTCTTTTCTTTTCCATTCCACATCTTATTTACTTATTTATTTATTGACATCCCAACCACTGACACAAACACTCCTATTCCTCACAGAGTCCATGACTTTGTCTTTTAAGAACGCTGAAAGAATTCATTTTGCACATGTATTTAGCTTTGTTATACATGGCGGTCCCAGGCACACAAAGCCACAGGAAGTTCAGAGCCCAGCAGAAAACTAAGCACAGAGTATTTTCTTTCTTTCTTTCTTTCTTTCTTTCTTTCTTTCTTTCTTTCTTTCTTTTTTTTTTTTTTTTTTTTTTTTTTGGTACACACTCTTTCAGATAACAGAAGACTGTAATATGCCTTACATTACACTAAAAAAGAAACTAACTGAAGATGCAAAATATCCTTGCTAATCATCAGATGCCTTGGGTGTGGTTAATGTTTTCTCATATCTGCCTCTCACCAGGTAACAGTAGCATTGGCCTGTCTATCCTTAATTCAGTGCAATAGCTATGCATTCTCAGGCAATGGATCTAAGCTTTACTCACAATCCCAGAGGCTCCCTGAAAAGAAATGTCCTCATTTAAGTTAACAATCTTAGTTCACATCTCCAGTTAGAACAAAAAGCTTAGCTGAATAAAATAATAGGCAATAATATAGCCACCTAAAAACTATATTGAAAAAGATGCAAGCAATATTATGGGAACTAACATCTTTGATGTTGGAGAAGTGCTGGTGAGTCTAACCTCATGCCATAGTCTCTCATGTGTAGCATCCCTCTTGAATCTCAGTCAATCAGCAGTTCTCAACCGGAGTTGAGACCCCTTTGGGGGTCACATATCAGATACCCTGCATATCAAATACTTACATTAAGTTTCATAACAGTAACAAAATTATGGTAATGAAGTAGCAATGAAATAATTTTGTGGTTGGGTGTCACCACAACATGAGGAACTAACTGTATTGAAGGATCACAGTGTTAGCAAGATGGAGAACTTCTGCTTCTTTCTTTCATTAATCTGAAACCTGTGGGGGCATCTCACTTTCCTGCCTTTTTGGTTGATATTTCTTTATTGTGTTGAAGTTTCTTTCAACTCAAAGCTGACAAATAGTTGTCATTGCCATTGTCTCTTCTATCTAGAGTGCAATCAGGGAAAATACCCAATGTCAAACTTGAGTCTTCACAGGCATGTGCACACATATATGTGTGCACCCACACATATGCATGCACCCACGTATAATAATACATATACACCCATTCCACACACAAATAAACACAAAAATTATTATCGAACTTTGTGAAACTATTTTTCTACATTTACTAAAATGGCCTATGACTTCCTATTATACTTGTTAATTGAAGAACTGCACTGGGTGACTTTCTGAGTAGTGAAATAGATCTGCCTTCCTAGAATATGCTCTGCTGATTCATGATCTATCAAGCCTGCTTTCATCACACATACCCAAACAAATTGATAATCTTACCAGTCTTATGCCTACTAAACAACTCTCATTGTAGTTACCTCCTTTCCGTAGTTCTTTAGGGTACGGTGGCCAAGACTGGAAGTCATGTTCTTAGAACATGGTGTCCACTGCTCCAAGCTCTTCTAGCTTTCAAAGATTCTACTAAGAAATCTGATATTATTCTGAAGGGTTTCCCTTTGCATGAACCTTGTATTTTTTTCTTCTTGTAGCTTTTAGAACCATCTTTGTTCTGAATATTGTGTATTTTACCTGTAATATGACATGAGAGTTTCTTTTCTTTTTCTTTCTTTTCCTTTCTTTCTTTCTTTCTTTCTTTCTTTCCAAAAAGTTTATTTTTTTATTTTATATATTTAAATACCCTGTTGCTCTCTTCAAACACACCAGAAGAGGGCATCGGATCCCATTACAGATGGTTGTGAGCCACCATGTGGTTGCTGGGAATTGAACTCAGGACCTCTGGAAGAGCAGTGCTTTTAGCTGCTGAGCTATATCTCTAGCCTGAGAGTTTCTTTTCTGGTCCTGTCTATTTGGTATTCTGTGTATGGGTGTATTTCTGCTTACTTGGGGAAGTTGTCCTCTATGATCTAATTGAAGACGTGGGCTATACTTGAGGTTCTCCTCCTTCATCTATGCCTAGAATTCAGAGACTGGGCCTTTTTATGGCCTCCCACATTCCTTACAAGTTCTTTTCTTGTGTTTTAAATTGTTTTAATGTTCTTTGAATGTGTGGTCTAGTTTCTCACTTTATCTTCAAATCATGGTACTCTATCTCCTACCTGATCTGTTCTTCTTGTAAGGCTCCCCCTGCAGCTTATGTTTGGGTTATCGCGTTTTTATTTCCATCATCATTTCAGCTTGAGGTCTATCTCTTTGTTGAATTCAGTTTTCAAACCCTGTATTTTCTCTGTCACTTCACTGAGTTGTATATTTGTGTCTTCCTAGACATCATCACTCAGGCATTGATTGCTAATTTTTTAAAGTTCATTGAACTGTTTGTTTGTGGCCTCTTTAAAGTCCTTGAAATCTCGGATGACATTTATGATTGCTCTTTTGAATTCTGGAGTTCATTTAGGCAATTCTCATTGAAGAACATTTATACAGGACTAGTAGATTTGGGAGAGATAAGCTGTCTTGGCCTTTCATATTGTTTGTGGTTTTTACAATAAAACATGGGCTTGTGAATTGCTGTCCTTGGGAGTGGCTGTTGTAAGGTTTCAATCTGTCTCAGACTATGCCAGAGCACTGGCTATGCTTCAAGGCCTGAAAGCTTGGGATACCACTGTTAGGAGAGGTTCCCGGCACTTACCAGGGTGGATGCTTGAACATCCTTGCCGTCTGGGCTAGGCCCAGAGCTCAGCTACGGTGCTAGCTAACACAGGGCAAATCTACTTATAGGTTTGAGATTATTTTCTTTGTATCTTGCTGACTCTGTATTTTTAAGATGAAAAGACAGTATTTTAACTTTAGTGTTGTGTGTCATTTTCAATATTCAATACTTTGATTTGTGAAACGGGCAAAAAGTTGTGTTAGAGGAAAAGAGCAAATGTCAGAAATAGTAGGGTCGAACATAGATGCTGATATCCTATATTTAAAAGTTCTTTCGAGACATTATCATTAAGAAATAGAGTTATGAGGATCATCTATGCAAATCTTTAATTTTTTTACAATTCAGTTGTGTGTGTCTGTGTGTGTGTGTCCACATGTAGAAGACAATTTGGAGGAATTAGTTGTCTCCACTCACCACGTAGGTCATGGGACGTAAATCAAGACTTCAGGTTGACAGCAAGTGCTTTTATCAGCTGATCCTTGTCTCTGACAATTTGTGAATATTTAATAGTATCTCTGGCTCTGTGTTGTCCATATCTGCATCCTCCAAAGGACTGGCGGTTGAGCTGAGTGAGGAAATGAAAGTCAATGTCCTGCTGGAGGGACAGCTGTGAAACCCTGTCTTCACTAGGGGGCGCTGTGTGAACATTCAGCTCTCTGACTCTCTGCCTCTCTTTCTGGATCTCTCAGTCTCTGTCTCTCTGTCTCTTTCTCTCCTCTGCTGACTCTCTGTCTCTGTTTCTCTCTATCTCTGTCTTTCTCTGTGTCTCTGTCTCTCTGCAGGAGAATTTCTTTTCAGACCTGGCAAATCCCTTTAGATCTCTAAAGTGTTCAGTTCTTTTTCTCCTTTCCTTTGTCCCTTCCATGGCTGCTGGTCCACACTGGGAGACCGGCCGCTCTCTCCTTTACAATTCTGTTTCTGTAGACCTCACCATGCTCCTTCTAATTTAATTTTAGATCACACCACTATAAGTGCTAAGTGATGTGAGGTCCTGTCTGGGTTCTGAGCACTTCTCTCAGCACCTTTAACATCTCAGCAACATGTGGCATTTCTCTGAGACATGCCTAATTTAAAAGGGACCCAAAGGTCTTTGTTCATAACCTTTTGCTGAAATCTGTCTAAAAACTCTCAAAATCATAGTGAGGGGAAAAAAAAGGTAGCTTTGATACTCAACTTTTGATTAACACACATCCGATTTTATCTGTCCATTACAGTAATTTGTAGTAGTTGTCAGTGACATGACAACTCTACAGAAAAGGCCATATAAAGATTTCTCTAATTCTATTGCCCAGAAAAAAAATGTCGATATTTTGGTGCATATTTTAATTAGTAAATGATTTTTGAGATTCCACTCCTATTCTCCCTTTGATAATACTCTTCTTGACAAATCATTCACCATAATCTTTCAAAATACTGTTTACAATCCAACTGGCGTCATACTGAACTGTTTTACTGGAGGCTGTAAGCCTACATCCTTGAGTGTTCTCAAAGAGTCAGCTGTCTGCAGTTGGGATACTCCAGAGCCTTCAGAGTAGCCTTCTTTGCCAGCTTTTTCCAGAAATTGCTAGAGTCTCTGCTTATCCACTGGATCTCTTGGCAATTAGACAGATCCCAACAGGCTGAGCATGTTCAGGGGTCACACCTAACAAGCTGTTCACATTGGTGAAGTCCAACCTGGGATTCCCCTGAGTCTTGTAATGCCTTTTGACTGTGACCTCATTTGTGCTGAGAAGACACTGTGCTGCTAGCTTACACAATAGGAGCACAAGACGGGACTATTAAACCATTATGGTTAAATGTGGTGGTTTTTTTTTATTTATTAAAAATTTGAATCATTTCTTCACAATTAGCCCAACATTTATACCATGTTTACATACAATATAATAAAACTAAAGGAAAAATTGCATAAAGAGAAAAACACAGTAATTCTCATTTATTGAAACATCCCTTATTATTTGAATTTTAGGGGATATTTTGCACAGTGTCGAAAACTGGAAAATTCCCACTCATCCACTATCCAGTGCTTGACTGACTCAGTATTTACCAAGAGTTTCCCTTGGTAAACTCAAACAATTCAAAAAGCATTTAACATAAAAATAAACTGGATTAAAATCAGAGTAGCAGCTTTTTATCATTTACCTGCATAGTAATAGTTAAAATTCATAATCTTTGAGTGTGTTTTTGACAGTTAGTTACAAATGATTTCCTTTTCTAAGTAAAATTTGGGAACTCATTTTTTTTTGCATTTTGCAATACATAGGGAGAAAGAAATCACACATTATCTTTGCCTGTATAAGGTATAGCCTTTAGAATAGATTCCATAAAAAAAGCATGAGAAATTATAAATTATGTCCAACATGAGGTACAATTCATAAGTATTATTAATTTGATATTAACTTAGTGTGTTTTAGTTACTTTTAATTTGCTGGGATAAAACACTATGGCCAAGGCAGTCATAGAAAAAAGAAGATTTTATTGGGACTTCCAGTTCCAGAGCATTAGAGTCCAGTTGCAGGGAGCATAGTGGCAGGCAGGCCTGGCATTGAAGCTGTCTCTGGTAGCGCACATCTTGAGAAAACAACCAGAAAGAAGCAGAGAAAACACTAGCTGTGAATGGCTGGTCTTTTGAAACTTCAAAGTTCATCCACAGCAACACTTCCAACAAGGCTGCACCTCCTCCAATAAGGCCACACCCCTTAATCCTTCCCAAACAGTTCCACCAACTGGGGACTAAATATTCAAACATTAGTCTGTAAGGCCGTTCTCATCCAAACCACCATATATACTATTATAACGCTAAAGTTCGTATTGCTCAGGTCCAATATAATGATCACCTGTTAGAAATAATTTCCCAAAGGGTGACATTTAAGAGATAGGTTCATTGATACTCCCAGAAAAATTCCTTAACTACTCTGCATTTCTGAAAATTCCCATAGTGCTATTTTGCAAAATGAATCTCTTTTTTGAACTATATTATACATATTTAGTCTCAACAAGTTTGCTGTTTCCCATCAACTTTGGGCTTCCGACATCTGCCACTCAGCTTACTGTAGCCTGTTCTGGGTCTCCTAGATACACTTACAGCATTACAGCATGTTTTTTTTTTTTCTTTTTATTTGTGAAATCAAGCTGTAGGTTTCAGTTATCAGGACTATGAATACTCTGTGTTGCTCTGTTTCATGTGTTGGTGGATGGTGGTGGTGGTGGTGATGATAGTGGTGATGGTGGTGGTGATGATAGTGGTGATGGTGGTGGTGATGATAGTGGTGATAGTGGTGGTGGTGGTGGTGGTGATGGTGGTGGTGGTGGTGGTGGTAGTGGTGATGGTGATGGTGGTGATGGTGGTGATGGTGGTGGTGGTGGTGGTGGTGGTGGTGGTGGTGGTGGTGATGGTGGTGATGGTGGTGATGGTGGTGATGGTGGTGGTGGTGGTGGTGGTGGTGGTGGTGGTGGTGGTGGTGATGGTGGTGATGGTGGTGGTGGTGGTGGTGGTGGTGGTGGTGGTGGTGGTGATGGTGGTGATGGTGGTGATGGTGGTGGTGGTGGTGGTGGTGGTGGTGATGGTGGTGATAGTAGTGGTAATGGTTGTGATGTGTGATGTGTGGAGGTGGTGGTATGGTGTGGTATTATTGTAGTGCTAGGTCCTGACTGTACAGTGAAGAGTTTTCTATCACATGTTTTAGTGACATTTTCCTGAGAAGATATTCTGAGTTCAAGTGTCTGTGAAGGGCACCAGGTCTCTGTGCCTTCAGCCACTTAGCATTGAACTAAATTCTATCTGACAGTGAAGGAAGAACTTGGGAATGTGATTTTAAGATATGTGTGACAGACGGCAAACAGTTGTCCTACCCAGGCGCTTGTCTTTAGTGTTGCTGATCTGAGAAACCACTCTCTGAAATACGCAGGCAGTCGCTTAGCAGAGGGAGTCTCTAATACATTAATAGAAACATCCTATTCTCTAACCTTTATCAGAAAACTGGAATCTCTACGAAGGCCTTGTTGCTCACCATTATCAGACGTAGGAAAGGCATTTAACATCTCTGAACAAATGAAATGAGTGTAGCGTGGGAACAAAGCTCGGGGCTTTCCCTACTGCCTCATTAATTCTGCTGTGAATCTCTTGGGTGGTTATTTTTGAGAGAGCTAGACCTCTACATTTTGCGTGTCCTGTGATGAATTAAGAACACATTAGCAAAAACAAATAATTACATCTGACTCTACAGCAGATATCCATGTTTCTTTTTCTAGCCGTTGGTGAGTTGCAGTCATTGGCTACACAAATTAAAAAGCATTTCCATTTCTTTCCCACGTTGAAAATGCTGGACCCTGAGCAGTGCTCACAGGCTGATGTGCGCATGCTCCAGCCTTTCCTTGGGCAGGGCCTCAGTTCTCGGTCTCTATGGCTCTTCACATTTGGGTCCACTCAGGTTCTGCCTTCAGCTTCAGCACCATTCCAAACTCAATTTTCTTCCAGGAGTTATACATTGAAAGATCTTTTGCCAGCAAGAGCAAAGCCGTGATCTAGAGATGAACGGAACTAACGGAACTTGTACTCACGCGTCTGCCATATGCTGACATTATGATATCAGAAACTTAACGTGTCTGAGCCTCAGTTTCTCCGTCTACGAAGTGTTGGCAATAGTGACTAGAGGCGTTGTTTGGCCGTGTACGATTAGGTAACTGTTACGCATGATGTCTGGTTCCTCCCCAGTGAAAATCTAAAGCTTCCTCCATGATTCCGCCATGATTTGCCTCTTCTTCGGGAAAAGCCTCCTCCCATTCTTTACTTTCTCGGTACATAGACTAGATTTTTCCAGTGAACGGGACCTTAGTTTTAACCTTACATCTGCTACTCCTTAGCTTTACGCTTTCAGGAACAAGTTACTCAAACTTTGTAAACCTCGATTTCCTCATTTAGCAAACAGAATAAAAGTAATTGGAGGCCTGGAAATTGATTATTAGGGGTTATATAACATATCTCATGTTCTTATTACAAAATAAACAGAAATTTGTTATTGAAATCGTGCTGGCAGGATGAGGAGCTAGAGAAAAGTCATCTGACATTCAGCTGATTTTTTTATATATGTATATCGTTCAATCAGTGCTCAAGATGCATCAGGATGCCGCGGGGTCTGAAGGAGATGCCCAAGAGCTAGGGCCTGAGAACAGGAAAGTTTATGGCTATTGGCATATAAACAATGTCGGGACAAAATTTATGCCACACATGAGATTGTTATTTAGAAATCTCTGGTATTTGAGCTCTTCTTGTCTTCGTCCTGAGGGAACAAGTTTGCTTTGCAGCGTGGCAATTCCAAAATTGGCTTGTTTGTTTATTAGCATGGTTCCGAACAGTGAGAAGAAGCCTTTTCTGGCCTTAATTGGTGGGCAGGCAAGAACTGGGAAACATTGTCGGATCCAGTGTTGCAAATGCTTCACTAATTGAACAACCTGTCCTCATATCCCATATGTTTTCAGAGAGAGAGAGAGAGAGAGAGAGAGAGAGAGAGAGAGAGAGAGAGAGAGAGAGCGGAAGGAAATGGGAATTGTTTCTGCATTTGAAGCACAGGCAAAACAACTGGGAATCATTCCATCAGCTAATTCTGGTAGTGTTCTTTACAACTTTGGGTTTTTCTATGTTGTTTTTATTCAGTCTTTGTAAATAAGATGGGGACGGGTTTAGTTTTGTAAATAAAACATTAACCTTTTAAAACTTGATCACATACATCCTAGTCTTACTTAAGGTAAAAAAATAAATAAATAAATAAATAAATAACAAATAGAGAAACAAAATTACCCCTCGCAACTAAATCTTGATGCCTTTAAAAAAAACAAAAAAACAAAAAACAAAAATGGTCAAATAGAATTTATGTAAACAATTTTAAAGGGTAGTCTTTTTAAAAATGAATATGCTTTGAACAGGATAAAAGTAACTTCTATACCTCTCCTAAAAGCTTCCGTTGTTGATGGTGGTGCCCAGAGCACAGGTGTGGCTGTGCGAATGGGTGTGTGTGTGCGCCTGTGTATGCATGTGTGTGTGTGCGCGCGCGTGTCTAGGATGCTTTTATGTAAATTATGTTTTTAGTCCTCTCAAAAACCCTGCAAAAGGTCTGAAATCAGAGTAGATGGGCGAGGCATTGAAACCCAGCAAGGTCATGTGACCCATTTGCGTAACTGTAGCTCTAATGGCTATTTGCCTAGACTGCCCCTTCCCTCAACATCGACCTGATAGTGTTTCCCTTAAAAAGTAAAATTTCTAATGGCACATTCTTATAATAATAATTTGGATGTAACCGTTATGGTGCTCTTTTTTATTTCATTATTTTAGTTTATTCAGGAAAGGGAAGGTAATTAGAATTATGTATTCACACATGCTCTTAATGGCTGAGCTATTTCTCTAGCCCTTCTCCCAACCCTGTTTAAATGTTTAGGAGTTCCATTTTCTTATCAGCAAAGGTTTGACCTAATTATGGTTCAAATTCCCAAATTATTTCTATATATACTCCAGGATAGATGGAAACCCTGAATAAAGGTTTCAGTCCACAATCCACAGTGGAAATGGTTCATGATTCTCATATTTAAGCATTCCGTTTGCTTACTATTTTATGCCATGTCCTATTGACTTCAACATTTCCATGACAATTTATTTATTTGAATCCTGGGGCATATAAGAGAGTAGGGTATATTTACACATGATCAAAACACAAAGCATGCTCAGATGCTCTCAACTGCATTCCAGAACGTAAAGTAGCTGGCCTCCACTTCAGAACACAGAATTACTGACCTATAATCAGCTAAACTCAAGTAAGGTTTAGAATGAATTACAGTTTTATTTCCACAGATGAAAGTGAAGTGCTTCAGTATAATGTGAGGATTTTCTTTGAATTATAAACTTCTGTTCACAGAAATAAGCGATTGTTGGTGATTATAATCAATTATTGTAATAAAGCCTCTTATAAGCCACTGGAACTTGTCTTGAATGAACATTCGTTAAAAAAAAAAAAAAAAAAAAAAAAAAAAAAAAGTGCCAGAGTGGTTAAACTTCCTTTTCTTACATGTCTTTGTGATTGATCACTCTGAAAGTGCAATTTTTTAATAATTTTATATTTTAATTAAGATATAATTCAATTGCTTTTTTCTGTTTTCTTCCTTGACTCCTCCTCCCATGACCCCTCCCCTAACCACTCCCTCACCCCCCCCCATCCTTCTCAAGCTGATGGCGTCTCATTTTCTTTGATTCCTATTGTTATATATAACTTGCCAAGTCTTTTCTTTTCTTCCTAGCTGTAGGTATGTGAAAACAACTGGTGAAGAGCCTCATCTCTGACAGGCTCTTTCCCACTTTGGAAGCAGTCATTGTTTGCCAGTAGATCTTTGACTAGGGGTGGGAGCCCATGAAATAGTCCCCCTTCCATGTTAACACATCTATTGTCAGTGTTCAGATCTTGAAACTCCAGTATTACAATGCTGCCCTCATCAGAGGTAGCTGTCGGTTACACAGCTGATGTTTGCTTCAATAACTTCTAGCTTTGAGTCTTTGACCAACAACTATTTCAAAATGCAGCATTATCCTGAAACCCCTTTATCTGACTGTTCTGGTTTCCTGAGGCAGCGTATTTCAACATACCACAGCCCCACTAATGTAACCCTATTTCTCTGGTCCACTTCCCACCCTCCAGTCATCCCTGAGTCCTGTTAACTCATGACCTGGTATGGAAGTAAATGAATTCATGTGTGCTTACATTTAAATTCTCCCAAATTTATACCCATGAGTCTTGGCTTAACTTAGAGTGGCTGTCTCCCTATAAAGGAAATTCTGAGTTTCTAGGTCAGACACCAAAACCCAAATCTGTCATTTGCAGCATCTGGAATCTTGGAACAAAACTAGTTTAACAATACCAAACACATAAAAAAAAAAAAAAAAAAAAAAAAAAAAAAGCTTTATTTAGAACTCTGCAGAATATAAGGTTTAAGTTACTGCAGGAGGTGGGTGTGTAGGAAGATTCAGAATCATGTGGATGACAATTGGCTCTTCCATAGACTGGGCTAAATTTACTTTTTAGGGTTCTGTTTTGTTTGGTTTTTGTTTGAGAATTTCATCCATGAGTACTGTATATAACAACAAAAATTTAACAAGAAAAGGTTTGGCTTTGTAAAATTAACTGAAGTATTTTCAATGTTTGACTCTTTCTACCCCTATAAAGTAAAAGTTACAAGTCGCTGTCACAGATATAAATATGGCAAAGGTACATTCTAGAAAACACCCTGTTTGTTGGGTTTTGAGTTTCCAGTTGCCTAAGATCTCATATCTGTGGAGTAATGGCCAGTCCAAAAAAACAAAAACCGATATTGAAATTTGCATTTTAAAACATAAATTTAGCAGTGGACATAGTGGTGCATACCTTTAATCCTAATCCTAGCACTCTATGAACTCAAGAATAGCCTGGTCTACATACCAAGTTTCAGGCCACCCAAGGCTGCATAGTCTCAAAAATCAATAAAATTTAACAAACTGTGTGTGTGTGTGTGTGTGTGTGTGTGTGTGTGTGTGTGTGTGTGTGTGTTATACAATGTGTGAAATGTGATAGATGATTACTACTGGAAATCGATTTGGGAGATTTGTCTAGACTGAATGATAAGGCTTATGTTATTTCCAATAAAACTATGAAAACCATGGAGGAGAAAAATCGACCCTATGGCTCTGTGCATTAAAGTTCTTGTCATCAAGGCTGATGACATGAGGACTCACATGGTAGAGAGAGAACCATCTTCTTCCTACCAGTTATCCTCTGACATGTGTGTGCTGCCTATGTACCATACACCAATAAGATTAATGTAATTACTAATTAAAAAAGTGAAACCATGGTAGCAGGTAACATTTTGGGACTCGAAAGCTTTCTACATGCACCACATATCAGTGATGCTGTTTTACCTGCAAAGCATATTATTTCTGTAAGGAATAGGTTTTAATTTTTTTGTAAGAGATGAAAATACTGGCTCTACTAGGATTCTCCTGTTTCTGTGTGTTCTTCTCCCTTTATACCTATCCTCCCCTTCCCAAGAGCCCTCAAGACCCCTCTTTACCTGACAAGTCAACCAGTTTTCCTACACTGTCTTACTCTAGTATTATACAAAGCCATTCTGCTAAGCATGAAGTTGTCCATCTCTGTGGTACTATGTTAGGAGTGGACCTACATTGCCCAAGAGCTATCCCTAAATGGAAATGAATAGATCAATGGGAACCAGGAGGCAACGGTAGAATTTCACACAACACAAAGACAGAGGTCCTAGGGATGGGTGCTTTCTTAGACTCCCAGGACCTGCCTTCCATGTATGAAATACAGAGCCTTACCTAAAAGCACAAAGGCCATTTGTGAAACAGTCATATACAGCAAGCTGATCCCAGAAACACTCTTTTAGATTAGAACTTTGAACATTGGTGTTATTGATCTGCCAGACAGCTACCCCTCACCTATCGAGTGTGTGAGTCAGATATTGAAGGAATGCAGCTGTCCAAACATTCTGTATTGCACATCTCCAAAGCATGTAGCTTTTTTAGAATCCCTTCCCTCACTGTGTCTGATGCTCTTGTGAAAATAAACCACCTTGTTTAATGTTTTAATTTTTTTTTCCCCCAGAAATCATGAGAGCATTTTGGTCTACCAGAAAGAGTGTTAGGGGTTTTTAACCCTGGTAGGCATGGAGATGGTCTTTTTGGGTGATTAGTCAATTTTGTCCAGTTCTGAGGGGGTTAATTTCTTTTCATCGTTTCTCCAAACTTCTCTAATCTTATCCTAGACAAGTGGAGCCCTGCCTTGGTTTACAATGGAGGTCACAGGCAGGCCAGTGCTTAGGCAGGGACTGATGGAATTATGCTGTGTTGTCAACATTAAATACTACCGGCTTGTGAGAGGTGATGACGACACCAGGGTCCCTTGAGTCCTTGAGGACATCTTGAAATATATGTCTCCCTGCTTCGTGCTGAACCATGAAACCATGAACCTGAGCTCTGTGCAGCTTCCAGCATTTGTGTGACTTGAAAGAAGGTTGTTTTAAGAGATTTGTTCAAGAGTGAAGAACCGTTTTTAGGGAACAGAAAATGGGACAAGACATTGATCTCTGCTGCCAAAGTCACTCCTTATAACTCACTCTGCAAGGTGACACGGTGACATCTCTTTGAGGGAAAAGTTGCCAGAAGCTCTGAAAGTGATCTGCCTGTTTTCATCTCATACTGACTAGTAGAGAGGTGGGGGTTTTTTGTTGTTGTTGTTGTTTTGATTTTGTTTTTCTTAACAATTACTAAGTTTTTGTAGAAGGCATGCTAATAACGACTTTTATCCATATATCTAATAGAATTTGGAATAAGAAAAATTATTTTGTTAGCTAACTTTGAAATTTAATACTCCTTGTCAAGTTTCCCAGTCCTGGGTCCATGCTTAATTTTTCCTTTCCTTTAATGGCTGGTCACTACTTTTTAACATTCACACTTAATATGAAGTTGACCCACTGAATCACACGTCCCGATTTGTGCATCTGCATGTATGTGGGGTGGCGGGGGGGAAGGGGCTTTGCTTTTCAGGAGTGGCATGTGGCTGTGCTATTTAATCTGGGCTATATTTAAAAGCAAAGTTTCAAGGGACTGTTTCTCACACTAATCACAAGAGACTGCCTAGGTGAAGCAAGCTCTGTCGCAAAGGGCAAGTGTCACGCAGCAGGAAGTTCTGGCCACCCTTTCCAGCCCTGCCTCAGCCAGCCTGCCACCTCTCTCTGTCAGCGCATACCACCACACTGAAGAAATGCCCTCATTCAGCCACAAGTGCCTCTTGCAGCTTGAAGGGCCGTCCCGCCCCAGGGTCCTGTACCAGCTCTGACATTCAGCTGTTCCTGGGGATCTTACCACTCTCTTTACAAATGGCTTTTGTTTGGGATCCACTGGGCGTCACTATGCCAGGACCATCTCCTAGAACTAGAACAAGATTGTGTTTCTCAAAGTCCTACAGGTACGGAAATTTCCTTTTGGTAGCAAGGGATGCCCTTTCATCTGCTGTAGGTCCCTTGCAAGTAAAACTTTGTAGATCTACTTCATTCGATGGTTTGGTTAGTGTCCAGCATATGAATGTCCAGCTCAGCTCTCCAGCTGAATTATTGTAAGCATTTGAGATAGTCCTGGGTATGTGGGGACCTCCTGAAGTCGAAGGAAGTTGCCCAACTCTCAGAGCTCATTCTGAGAGTTGAAAGGTAAACTTGAAAAAGCCTGTCAGTTAGTTACAGTTCTGGGATTGGGGGTGGGGTGGGTGTATTAATTTGCCTAATCAATTGCTATCTTTGAAAACAACCTTGCTAAACTGTAAGATAATTAATTCTTTACTCAATACAGCTTCTGATTGAATTAAACCAGCAAACAATAGCAAAGTATAAGTGCTGTTATTTACAGGGCAAAACCCACATTGAAAAAATGAAGGCAACTCTGTGGGCCACAGGGTGATTCACTTGAAAGTGCGGCTCTCAGAATGAGATGCCATAAATTCGAAGTTAAATTATACATAGTATTGCATTTCTAGTGAGTTCTCTGGAAAGCACATAACAACTCTCAATCAAATGCCCACTACAAATTGTCAACTTGGTTCTACAGCAAAGGCTAGTTAATTTTAACCAAATACCTGGCTGTACCACTGGAAGCTAATGCAGCCACAGTAAATAAAAGGGAAATTGTTTGCATAATCTTAAGAATAGGTCTTTGTTATTTAGGTCAGCTACAGCAAAGTTAGAAATTGTCAAGCTTATACAGAAATATACACTGTTTTTGAGTTAAATTATGTCCTGCGTTGTCTACAGGGAAAACATTTTAAATTTGGATTAAAACATTAATGACTTTGGGGTGTTTTTTTTGTTGTTGTTTTTTGTTTGTTTGTTTTGTTGTTGTTGTTGTTTAAAACCAGAAAGGAAAATTTTGTCCTAGAATTTTTTTAGTGAGCTAGAAAAGAGAAAGAAAATTACAAAGATCTAATACTAAATCTGTAGGCAAATGCTGACAAGTGATAAAGAAGTTTGAGCAAAATGGATAGGTAGAGTGCTCACCAGCTTCTGTTCAACAACAAGAACAAAAACAACAACAAAACAACTTGCATTCGTCATAATGGTGTTAATTTATTAAGACATCTGGTTGGATGTTGGAAAACCTGGGCCTATGTGGAAAGTCTGCATAAAAGAATGTAATTGGCTTGCTTATTATTGCCATCCCAAGGCCTGTTATGTATGTTGCATGCCCAGAACTTACTATCACCAAATCTCAAACATTATTGTGCACGTGTCCAAGATGTGTGGCTTCTGGGTTTTTTTTGTTTTGTTTTTTTTTTTTTTTTTTTTTTTTTTTTTTACCATTCAAATTGGAAAGTGCATTCTTTACCTAGATGTCTGCCTGCCAAGGAGAGGGTGGCAGAAAGCTGTGACTTGAGGAACCAAAGAATCTGAGATACCTTTTAAAGACACAGAGTTGAAGTGGCACTCGATTTACAGATGAGTTATAAAATCTCTCCCCTTTTTTAAAATCAAAGACACAGGCATTTCCTTGCTTCAAACTCTGGTCTTTTCCAAATACGTGTCATGGTACACGTGAAGAAGGGTGCTCCGTTACCTGTGTGTCCCCTTTATTTCTGACATGCTTTATTTAGAGTAAATCAGAGGCTAAAGAAGGCACCTCCAGTAGCCATCCAGGGACAGTCCCTCTAGGCAACTTTTGTCACTCATTCATTTCCTCTCCATCTGTCAATCCCTCGCATGATGATGAATTGAGTTTTTATATACATTGTGTACGTTGTTGTGAGACTGGCATTGCCTTCCTTTCTGGCATGCAAACCTTTTGGAGTCTGTGACTTCCTTAGGGAGGACACAGCTATTCCCTCTTCCATGGTGTCACTGAATACTGTGTGCACCTTAGCTCTTATGCTTATGCCCTTCACAAATCAAATTGAAGAGGTTAAAGAGATGAGAATGCAGTTGGCCACCCCCCAGAGTCATCTCAGCTCTCTCAAAGATTAGGCATGCAGCCCCAGTGATATGGGATAAGACAAAACAAAACAGAAAAAAAAAACCATAAAGCTATCATATAGCTTTACATTTGAAGCTGACTTTACACTGAGTCACTGTATATCTATAGATACACACACACACACACACACACACACACACAGAGAGACACATGTAAGCATCTACGCTTACACCCCGCAGTTATCCTCTGATAATGCAGTTCAACTGTATAGAATTTCTTGAACTCAAAGCAATAAACTGCTCGATGAAAATATTTAAGTGTAATTTAATTTCAAAACATTTTGTGAATTTTCTCTTTTTCTTTTTAATACCCAATAGTCTTTAAAACATGAAAATAACAAGCTTCCCTTGGCCTTTAAGAGATATTGGATATGATTTCACTATTGAAGCAACAGAAAGACCTGGCCCTTAGCCAGTATTTTTTCATTAGATTCCTCCCATGTAAGATCACTTTTTCTGGAAGACAATATTTATGTTTTTATATTTATATAGTCTGTAATTCTTCTTATGTAAGTGTGCATAGTATTCCATCACACTTTCCTTTGAATATCAAATGACCATCGATACATGATACAGACGGCACATGGAGCATTAGACTCAAGTGCGTTTCCTTGGCTAGGTTTCCACTCCACCGTCGCATGCAGGCCAAAGGAAAGGTACATCTGCAAGATACAAAATTCAGCTAATGGGTCTGATTTGCTAAAGTGGTAGAGAAGATTGTATATGTGATAAGCATAGCGGCCCTTGAGAAATAACCTCTTGGGTAATTACACAATATTCAAAATAGACTTGAAGTTAGATTTTCAGTAGTGACAAGTCTTTTGTGAGCAAAAACCATTTTTAGAAACAGAACATATTATTTCTATATAGCTTTTTAAAGTAAGTTTGATTCCATCGAAGGAAAGAAAGTGACAGGGTCCAGTGGCTAAAGCTGAGTGATTTCTCTCCTCAAAACCCACATGGAGGAATGAAAGACATCTCAAATTTGTCCTGTGGCCTTTATATGTACACACTAACCTACATACATACATACACACACACACAAACACACACACACACACACACACACCTCCTAAATCAATAATTGCCATAAAAACATTCTTTTAATACAGGGAGACCAAAAAACAGTGAGGAAGAACAAAGTTAGGGCAAGGACACAGAAGTGGAGGGAAACAGAGGAGAAAGAGCGAAGGGTCAGGGAGCATGGAGCAGGACAGGATTACCTAATAACACACTTTCCTCTGTGGATTAGGAAGGGAATGCCAATGGTGTTTAAAGCCATGGGATCACTGTCAGCTTTGGGGAGCTGCTTACAAGGGTGACTTCTGTTTCCAAGGGCACGCAAGGACTGACCTTAGGTCTTGACCTGTTGTGTAAGAGCCACCTCTCTAGAGAGGCTTTTTATGCCTGTTTTGGAGAAGAAAGAAGTATAGATTTGTAAAAATGATGTGAATGACTTATTTGGGTTATTTAAACTTAGTCTCTTGAATGCCAGGGTTTGAGGGACCATGATATGAGAAACTGGAAATGAATCATGGAGGTAAAACTTTAACAAGTTTGGAGACTCTAGAGCTCTAGCTGGAAAATACCAGGACATTGGTTTGTTTGTTTGTTGCCTTAAACATATTAGTGTTGAAAATTACAGTAATGTTCAAAAAAGTAATAAATAAAATCTCTACTGTTGTAGAGATTGCCCTGTCTTCCCACCAGAAGATAAGATAAAGCATTCATCTTCATGGCTTCTCAATAAAGGTTGTTGACAAGGACATTTTACATGGTAGCCATGGGGTAGGTGCCTTGCACATAAAAATCTTTAGGAAGAACAATCGAGTATAGCACAGAGGTGACTCTGCAGAGCTAGACAGGTCTCAGCAGAAAATGGCTCTGACCCCTGTACTGATAGGGGTCATGAGATACTCTACAGTACTGAAATTCTCAGAAAGTATGCTGAACTCAACTTTCAAATTGTTTTAGCAGAATTGCCAAGACAGGGATTTGTAAAACACATTGCGCAAGCTAGTGCCTCTTGTCATAGGAGTAGCAAGTGAATATTTACCATCACACAGTGGTATAGTGCTGTGCACTACCTATGACGCAGGTGGTCTTCTGCTATGAAAACATAAAGTAACACCTGCTTAAGCAAAAAGACTTCAATAGCTGAAATCAACCCCCTGGACTCTGAAACGCAGGCTCTAATCTGTCTCTTTGAACTGAGGGTTTCACAGCAACAGGTGTGAACAGGGTTCATAGGAAAGTGGGGGGTGGCCTTTGGCTACTCTTTGCATCTTATTATACCTACAAAATAGACAGGAATCAGTAACTGTGGAATCATAGGTGTCAATGTCCACCTGAAAATACTGACTGGAACCCTTCTCTTAGAACGGGAATAAGTGCTACCAGCAAGTCAGAAGACCTGGAGCATCATTTTCTAAGTTCAAGGAGCAACTACTACACATAATGTCTTTTGATCTGAGAACTTCTCAGGTGGTTTCTGTTGTTTCTAGTGATCCCTGGGTTATCTAATTTTATTCCTTGGAGTGAGTTCAGTGGATACATACAGTGACTATCAAATAGAGGGAGAATGGCAGGTTTGGAAACCAAGGACCAAACCTGGAATGTTAGAAAGTCAGGATTCAGAATAATAGGAGCTAAGCAGAGTATGGTGGCACATTCCTTTTATCCCAGTTCTTGGGAGACAGAAGTAGGAGGATTTGTGAGTTCAAAGTCAGCCTGGTCTACAAAGCTTGTTCTAGGCCAGCCAGGGCTACACAGAGAAACCCTGTCTTGAAATAATAATAATAATAATAATAATAATAATAATAATAATAATAATAATAATAACAGATCATATATAGCAGATAAATTTATAATATAAGAATTGGAATATAAAATTAGAATATTATAATATATTAGAATGCTGTACCAGGCAGCGTTCTAATATATTATAATATTCTAATGTGATCTGGGACCACGGGGGTGACAGTCACAGAGATGTTCATTATCTCATGCATGTAGTCCTACAAAGCAATCTCAGGCAACAAATTCAGAGGCACCTTTGTTCTATGAATGAAGCTAAACAGTATGTAAATCATGCCCGAGGGTAAACTCTGACAGGTCCTACACCTGAACACCAAAGAGTAGTCATCTTTCCACCTTCAATTTCTGGAGTAGGCCCTCTTATTACCACCCAGGAGGAATTCTGTGTGAATCCTATAGTATCTTAAAATCAGAATCCTTCCCTGGGTAAATAATACCTCCTAGTTTCATGTACAATAATGAGATAATTATTCTAAAATATAGTACTGGTATAGTATTATTTATAGTATGTGATACATGATACAATAGACTATAAAATATAATCCCATATATAATATATTCTGATGAATAACATTCAATGATCATTCAATATTCTAATATATAGTGGCCAATTAAAATAGGTAACAACCAAATTATATCTAAATTTTCCTATAGCCTAATTATAATGGTTTAAAGTAGCCTTAAACATTGAAATGAAAGAATAACTCTTTCCATGTCTGAGGTCTAAAGAGAGTAGCCAGAGACTTGTATGAGTCCTGCTATTGCACCAGATGCCCAGTCTCAAAGTATTTTTTATGCAGAATAGATAGAGGGATGAAGGAGCAGGAGAACAGAGAGATACTGCAGATGGGAGTTAAGGGCATGTAGGAGGGGGTATCTCTCTCCACTCATAGTGCTCTGGCCATACAGAGTACAGAATAAGACCTTGCTTCAAAAAATAGAAATGAGGGCTGGGCAGGTGGCTAGGAATGAGTGAAGGAATCAAAGAAAGGAGAGAGAGAAGTGAATGTAGGGAAGAAAGGAGTGAGGGAGGAGGGAGGGGAAGAGGGATAAAGGGAGTAAGGGAGGTGGGAGGGAGAAAGGAAGGAGAGAGCACTATAGTTTTACATGGTCTTTTTCTGTTTCCTCCCTGAGGTTTTTTAATTCCCCTTCTTGGACTCCCATCTGACTCTTTTTAATCTAACAAACACATTAGTTATATTGTAAAATTTTGTTGCAAAAAAATCACCAAAAAACAAAAAAACAAAAAACATTGCTGCTTGGCCAGCTGACTCAAAGACCAGGAGACTCAGTTCAGGACGTCAGCATCAACCACAGTTGCATATCCATTCTACTCGATCCTGCTCAGTAAGCTAGTCTTTTTATTGTACCCCAAAGTGTGAGTAATATTTACTAAACTGACCGTGAGACCAACCAATCACTCACAGGCCACTTTATCCCTAATAAAAATGATAGTATTTTCAGTCATTGGCATTATGGAGGGGCATAGCACAGACTAGGTGGCTCTGGCCTTTGAGGCAAACACCAAGCTGAAATGCCATCTCTGTTGATTTCTCAGCTGGGCAGTTCTCCTGGCCTCCAGAAACCAATGCCATGTCTATAAATGGAGAATGAAAACACCTACTTTATAAGGTCATTGTGCAGATTGAGTGAAAATATGTACTCCAAGACAGGCCTTCCTACCACCTCTTTTATAGCAATTTCTACACTTCCCTTGTCACTTCATGAATTTTGTGATGTCCTTTCTCAAACATGTTTAAAGACTAGCTGCCATTACAGAGACTACTTCTGATCCCAGAATCCTATAACACAGCTGACTTACAGATAGTGTCCTCCCAGGCACTTTGCACATGCTCACAAGTTTACTTTGGAAGTCAGAGGGAGTTGGCTGGCACTCACACCGTCACACTGAAGTTCAAATTTCCACATCATTACTTACAGACAGCTATTTGACAGTAGAAAAAAAAATCACTTAACTCCGTTTGCCTCGGTTTCTTGTCTTTAAAACAGAGTGTAATGTGGACTAACTGTGTAGGCTGTGTAAAGTTCCCAGTACATAAATAGCACCAAGGTAAATGTTAGCTATTATTAATTCTAGGACATAAGTTCTGCATAATAGTGACTTTTGTTTTGTTTGTTCCTTCTGTGTATTCCACTCCCTGGAAGGGCATTTAGCACACACAGTAAATGTTTGGTATATATGCATTGAAATAATTTTCAGACCACTGTTAAGCATGGAGCACTCTGATTTTTTGTGGCAATTATAGTAGAGAAAAGCTAGTAATGAAGCGACTGGACTGTGCTCTTGGGTAGATTAAGAACCCCTAAGCTATGTCCTGTAAAAGTCTCTGTCCCTTGTGTCAGCCCCATTCAACCCTAAAGCCATGAAACTCAATACTTTCAGTCAGACACCAAGGCAGTTACTTGGGGCTCACATGATTGTTCTGTGTAGTCTAATTATTTACCAGTAGTGAATGTTGAGTAGTTGTTACCACTTTAATATAATTTATTTGATCTTACCTTTCTGTGATTTTTAATAGTTGCTGATTATGCTCACTTATAAATAACCCTAAAAGGTAATTGGCTCTCAGCAACTGTGACAGACCACTTCAGCACATCTTTATGCCTAATACATGACTAACCCTTGAAAACATTCACCTTATGATAGTGTTAGAGTAAGAAGTACACGGATGAGATCTTTATAGAAAAAAAAACATATTAACAATAAAGAAGGAAAAATGGAAAAGGAGGTTTTGCTTGGGAAAGTCAGTAAAGCCTTCACCAGGAAAGTGATCATTTATGTAACTACAAATTAAAATGCCCATTCCATAATCCATGAATAGATTTGCAGTTCTTGGCATCTAACCTGTAACTCAGAATTAATTGCACCATAACAACCGAACTGTGTGGAAACCAACCTCATTTCTGACTTTTTTTTTAAGCCACGTCAGACTGAGACCTCGTGAGGGAATATGTTTTTGCTTTTTCTTCACTCTGAAAATACAAGGAGAAAGAGAAGGGGGAAGAAAAAAGGAAAAAGACATTCATGATTATCTCCTATGTGTTTTCTGCCACTTTATTTTTTATGATCCTCCAAAAGGTTCACACGTGCAAATATTAAGTAAAAAAAAAAAAAAAAAACTTAGAAGTAATCATTGAACAGTGGCAGAAGAGCCCATGGTATTAGAATTTGGGTCTTGCTAGGTCTTTCTTCATATTTTTCTTTAAAACACAGATGTCATAGTGTAAGGTCAATGAGGTAATGGATTCTCCTTTTTTCCAAGTAATTATACAAGTCAGGATTGGCCATGTCCACCTTAAATCCGAGCACTTGGGAGGCAGAGGCAGGCAGATATCTGTGAGTTCCATGCCAACGTGGTCTACACAGGATTATCTAGCAGGGCCTTGTATCAAGGAAAGGAAAGCAGAAATCATACAAGTTTTAAATCGTGCATTAGAAAGAAAGTTGGTCAGACCAAACTGTTCTCCGACACATACATTTTCATCATGAAGCCTGTAAATATTATCTTCTTAAGGCTTGTCACTTGATCCCCTTTGGCAATTAACTTGTCTTTAATTGATTTGTGGATTACCCACTGGACATCGCTATGCTTAAAGAGTACTGTGCTGTGGTTTGTTTATGGAGAGAAACAAAATAGATGGTTTGAGACTAGAGGCTTAAATCTATAAAGTATTCTTGGTTATCTGGACTTTTTTTTTTTTTTTCCGCTCTTTTTGCATAATAGCATTGTTTAGAAGAGGATGAAAAATTAGCTGAACCTGATCCATGTTTTCATCCAAAGGGAAGATTTATGTCTGATGATGTAAATGCATTCTCTGGTGACAGGGCGGTCACTCTGGGAGAGAGATAAACATAACAAAAGACAAAGAAGCCTTCCTGTCATCTCTGGGTAGACCTGACACACAGCTCTCATCCACCATTTGCAGGAAAGGTTCTGGCTCTGATCTCTGATCTCGGCACTAAGGGATGGAAATATCTAGTTACGCATACTCAGCCTCATCTCATGTCTTACTGGTCCTTGGGAAACGATGAGATGTTTTCCTCCATAACTTTGCTCCTTTGCTCCTTGCTATTTGAGATACCTGACCACAAACGGTAGAGAGATTGTTTGCAGAATTGTTTTCATCATTTGGTTCCCCTTATGAAGAGAACAGGGGACCCTGTGCACACCATTGGGTTATGTGCTGATTTCTGACATGCATGGGGAAAAGGAACAGGCAGTTTCTCTTCCCAAAGCAAACCCATGTAAACTGACATACCATGGGCATGCACGTTGCTGAAACACTGAGAAGGGAATGGGGGAAATGTCTGCGTAGAAAAGAAGAATTTTCAAAAGCGTAATGTTTATATTCATCCTGCTTTTTTCTTTTCGTACAGTATTTTGCCTACTCCTTTATGACCCTTCACTTTCTATGAGATTAGTTGGTGTAAGATGTGATTGCACTCCTGTTGACAAAAATGCATGAGTCTTTGCTTGCACAAATAGCACAATACAATAATTGAGATTAGGTATAATCTCAATCTTATAATATCTGCTCCTGAGGATGCTCCCTCAGGACCTACTCATAGCAGAAGATAATTCCCGCCCTGATTTCTAATAGCAACAGTGTGTGGTAACTGTTTTGAACTCTACATAGAGGCTGGGATATGGCTTAGTGGGTAAAGCATGGTAAATATGAAGACCCAAGTTTCAGTCTCTAGCACCCAGGTACAAGTAGGGCACAGCTGTGCTCACCTGTAGCTTACTGAAGACAGGTGACAGAGACATGGTGAATGGAGACAGGATTATCCTGGAAATTTCCTGGCCAGCCAGTTTAGGCAAAACCAAGAGCTCCTGGTTCAGTGAGAGGTCCCGTCTTTAAAACTAAGGTAAAAACATAATTGAAGAAGACACGCAATATTAACCTCTGGTCTCCATGTATACACACATGCACACAAGCATGCACACACAGATACACACATCGATGCACACAGTCAAAGTGAACTTTGCATGAATGCAGTTGCTTAACCACAACAAACTTTGAGGGTTTGGATTTTTTTTTTTCTTGCCAATTTTGTGTCCCCCAGTTTCTTCCGCCTTCCTTTGCACGGTTGTCAGCTCTTCTAACTGTGATGGCACTCCGAGAAACAGGTAGTGGCAATTTGCTTACCCATCCTATTATTAATAAATATTTGAATATTCCAGTTTGAAGCCACTGTGACTGGCCCTCTACCAAATAATTAAGAACAAGTGTGCAGGTTTGTGTACATACACAGAAACAAATGTACCCTAGAGGGTAGAACTTTCTAGTTGTAGGTCTTAACCTTTGTTTCTTGACACTGCCAAACGGGATTTCAAAGTACTGCAACTTTATTTCTAGCCCCCAAAGTAGCATTCTGATTTTCTGCAACCTCGCCAATGTATAGGCTATGTGGGTTTTCACATGGAGTACTGGAATGACTGCAGCCACTATGTTTTTTTCATTTATAGAACTGAATGCTCTGATATTTGTCCAGGAACAGCATGGGCAACAGTGAACCATTTCTGGTTTATGTCTTCTCATCATGAATGGTACATTATTGACTAAAATTGACTATATTGAAAAAAATGGTTGGATGTACAAAAGTGGAATTTTTCCTCTATTTGGCCCATATTCAATGTTTTCCTAGTTTTATTTCTGTTGCTATAATAATGTACTCTGACAGAAAAGCAACCTAAGGGAGAAAGGGTTTATTTTGGCTTCTAGTTCTGGTTTGTAGTCCATCGATGTAAGAGGTTAAGGCAGGGACTCAAGCAGCTGGTTATGTCACATCCAAGAACAAAGAGAAGACATTGACGCATGCCTACCCACGCTCAAAATTCTCTCTGTACTTACACACAATTCCCAGGATTCTATGGCTAGAGAATAGAGTCATTCACTGTAAGCAGGGATTTCTTATGTTAATCAATGCAATCATGACCATTTCCTCCAGACACGCCCTCTAACCAACCTAATCTAAACTATCTCTCATGGAGACTCTCTTCCCTAGTGACTCAATATTGTATCAGGTTGAGCAAAACTAACCATTACCCTCAGTTTAGACATATAATCATATTTTCTACATTGTGTCAAGGTTTCTTTCCTAATCCAACAGTACCCAATCAAGAGTAGTGAAAATTATCAAGAGTAGTGAAAAAATGGTTCTTTTTATTTTATAATTTATATCTCTGACTTTCAGTTCTAGCTGCAATATCCTATAACGGTGTTACTTACATCTCAGAAAAGTTGCTTTAAGCACCAGCAAATATAGGGTTAATGTGCCATGGTGCCATAAATGTGTGTTACTTTTTCCAAGTATTTTTATCCACGTATGCAAAGATTTTACTTACATCTCAGAAAAGTTGCTTTAAGCACCAGCAAATATAGGGTTAATGTGCCATGGTGCCATAAATGTGTGTTACTTTTTCCAAGTATTTTTATCCACGTATGCAAAGAGCATTTTTTTTTCTTTTTTAAAATTTTTTATTATTCTTTAATCTTATTTTTACAGTCCAGTCATTATCCCCCCTTTCCGTCTGCCCTCTGACTATTTCTCATCCCATACCTACCTTCTATTTCCAAGAGGATGTCCCCACTTCCCATCACCACCACCACCACCCCACTAGACCTCCCCACTCCCTGGGGCCTCAAGTCTCTTAAGGGTTAGGTGTGTCTTCTCTCACTGAGGACAGACCCAGCAGTCCTTTGCTGCATATGTGTCGGGGCCTCATATTGGCTGGTTGTATGCTACCTGGTTGGTGACACAAAGAGCCTTTTCTTTCACTCTCTTTCCCCATTCATTTTTGTTATGTAACTACTATTTTCCAGTGTCAGGGTTCTGCTGACACCCCACCCTCCTCTCTATGTCATCTCCTCTACAATTCATCCCAGCCCTACCAAGGATCTCAGCCTGCCTTCTGCCGTATCCATCAAGTAAAGCATGTTGACCCAGGTTCAGCTTGTACCATACCAAATGTGATCATGAGCTTCTAAGTGATGTCTGCGAATGTCTAAATGTAGTATGGATTATTACTCTGAGTCCTGTTTCTTGAATTTTTCAAAGTCTAGTCCTACTTCTAGCTAAGTGTGGTGACAGGCACCTATGATTCTAGCTCTTGGGGATAGAGACAACCGAGAATGGGATGGAGACTCTACGCCAACTATAGGCTACCTAGAAGGACCCGATTCTAACAGTATCAAATGGAACCCTGTGGGTCTCTGGTTCGTAGTATATTGAGAAATAAATAGGAATATCAAGGAAGTATATTCTAGAGGTTTGACCTCACAAAGCAATATATATTACTATTAGCACACTGATTGTTCAAAACATTTTTTAAGTACTCAATTCTTATGGGAACAGCAAATGAAAAACTAGTTTGTTGTAGCAGGATGGTTTCCTGCTGCTGCTACTGTTTGCAGTGGAGTGATTGGGGAGGAGCTAATGTGGGAGGAGCTAAAGTGGGAGGAGGAAGAGGAGAAGGAAGAGGAGTGAGAAAGTCAGAAGAGAGGACCGAGGAGGAGGAGGAGAGGATGGCTGAGGAAGTGCACTTGTCTCTAGCAGTCTAAGGTAGTTATAATATCTAGGTTAGGTACTGGGTAACAACGAATTCACCAAATTCATTATTTCTACCTTGGGAGGAGGTCTGCGAAGTGCCATTGCACTTAAGTTATTCTTTCAGATTGTTCACAAGTAAGACCTTCCTAAAAAAGATAATCTTCACGATCAACATTCGTTGGTGTCTAATTTTCTGGATTCATTTCTAAGTCTTGTTCATTCTTTCTGGTCACCCAGTTTCTTTCTCATATTTTCCAAATGGTATTTTCAGCCGATAACGACTTTCTCAGTGACAAAGGTGATGTGACAAATTAAAATCCACAGAGTTGATTTCTGGTTGTTTGCTTACTGTGAGACAGGGACTCACTCACTATCTAGTCTCTCTGCCTCAGACTCCTAAATGCTGAAGTTACAGGACTGGCCTGTGCCAGCTGTGTCACAGGACTTAATGTCTGAGCTACGTTCTAGACACGAAGTTGTTGAGCAAAATCACTAAAGAAAAGCAGAATTGTATCATTCACATCCCCAATTCCCAGTAGTCTTAGCTGGAGCAGGGGTGACAAGATTGGAAACATTTTAATTTAAGAGGGCAGAAACCAAGATGAGGCTCGTTCTTTAAGCAGACACCTACCCCTGGATTCACTGACTGTGGCCCCGTGACACAGTGCACTTTAACCTCCATGGGAAACTTAATCGGAGACTGTAGTGAGTGATGTGACCAACAGCCAATCAAAATGTTAGAAAAACAAAAAGACAGGGAGTGGTCATGTGGGCTGCAGGTTTACTTTAGAAAGACTTTCCCTTTCTTCCTTTAAATCATTTAGCGGACATGATTGGACACCTGGAACAGGAGCTATGGGGAACTATATACTATGGAGAATAAGACAGGTGATAAGCACATGTGAATCCCATGGCTTAGGCCAGGGTTTCTCCAATCATAAGCATGAACATGAATCTCCCGGAGAGGTTGTTAAACTTGCTGATTTGATGAAGTAAAATCGGGGTTGAGGCCTAAGATTCTGCATGTCTCACAAGCTCCAAGATGATTCTTAGGCCTGTCCTTGGTCAGGGTCTTAGGGTACAGAGTTAGAATAAATTTTTTAAATACAGGCCACTTTGCAAATCAGGTACAAGAACCTGGTTGCTTGTGAAATCTGTTAAAATTAACATCCTTTTAGTGGATTCTAAAAGCAATAATAAATCTTATGACTGAAGAACTACATATTGTAATGTCTCCCTCTGTTTTCTAGTACAGAAACTATCTTAACAAAGTTGATATGGACAGGATATTGAGAAAAAAAGACTCATATAAAATGCACAGAGAAGTAGGGCGGGGCGGGAGAAAATGTGGCCCTCTTTTTTTAAATACACGCAATGAGGCCTGAAAGTGGCCTGTCTGCTTTGACGCAAAACGACTAGCCCAAAAGAACTATGGTTTCCTATTAATGATAGAAGCCACTGAAGAGCCCAGTGAC